>NW_015388902.1:89776-164020 GCF_001527695.2 Protobothrops mucrosquamatus
CTATTCACTAATACAATTACTTCATTCCTTTTAATACATTGCCTGATGCCCCCTTTTCTCCTTGTAGCTTAGTCACTGCTTATGTATGAGTGCTACAATATTGCATCAGCCTTTTTTCTCTCTATCTCAATTTAATGTATCCACCAAATGTCACCTTTTTTTTCTTCTTCTATAAATCCAATATTTCCAAAACGTCCACGTCACTTTACCCAGATATATGTCAGTTAAAGTCCAAATTTCAATGTTCTTTGTTCTTCAAAAATAAGTTCCACTAAGTAGTGTTAAATTTCTCCGTTATTTCACTTTTTAATCCTTATGTTAATTTTCAAAGTCTTTCTTAATCACCCTTTGATGCCTCTGGCCGTTCTTTCTCCAGTCCTTTCTCTAGTTTCAATCTCTACTTCTTGCAGCTCTTAAATTCCAGTCTTTCATGCTTTATAAACTTTAAAAACTTTACTGTGGGCTCTTTGTTTCTTCATGCTGTTCTTGTTCTGCTCTATTGCTCCCTTCTCCACAATTCCAATTCAGTTGCCGCTGTGTCTCTCTCCTTATTGCTTTGCTTTTTCTGCGCCTTCTCTCAGCCAAATGTTCCTCACCTCCTTCAGGGGTTTTCCTCGTCTCCCGTACGAAGCTGTCAGTTCTACTTTTCACTTCCCTCTCAGACTGTTGCCATCGCTCCAGGCCGGCCTTAGAGACCGGCTTCTTCTCCGCCAATTTTAAAAGTGCTGCTCCTGTCTGCTCGGGGATTTTTAGGTTTGTGAGGCTAATAGATGATTTGGCACACAGACTTCAGATTCTTCCGTCTGTCTGGTATTCAGCAGACAAGATGGATGATGAAAAAGTTGCCAGGGAAAGTTACAAGACTGCATGAAGGGAAACAAGATTTCTGAAACTTGCCTTTGTCTTGCCTTGATTTCACCATGAAATGGTGAAAGGGTCTTGGGTATGGCAAAGTATAAACCAATAATAAACCAGGATTTTTAGCTCAAGATAATAATAATAATTAAAACATGGTATGCTTTAGTAAACTAGCTTCAAGCTATGGGTTTAGATTATAGTTGTTGCTCAAATCTTATTACATATGGGCTAAGATATTTGTTAAGTCCGGAGAATAATGGCGCTTGAGACGAAGCATTTCTAACAAGTCTTTATTTTCTGCTTCCAAATACGAACAACCAAGCCCAGAGGTGCGCAAGCCTCTATATATACCCTCCGATCCCCGGGCAATTCCAACCAATCACAAAGCAGTCCTTTCCTGCCTTGCACATGCGCGCAAGGCCGGCGCCACTCAGTCTGGTCCTGGGCAGCTTTTGCAAATGCCCGGGACTCTTGCAACTTCCCGCGCCTGCTTCTGCAGGCACGGGACACAACACCCCTCCCCCCTAGATAAAATAATGCTGCGCCCAACATGGACGCCACCTTTGGTAGAAGGGTGTGAAGGAGCCACGGTAGCGTGGCGAATCATGTTGTTTTGTAGAAACTCCTTCTGTCGACCCAGGCAGACCGCAGCGATGTGGCCTTTCTTTCCGCACGCTCGGCAAATGGCGGAACGGAACCGACATTCCGCTCGCTCGTGGCGACCCCCGCATCTGAAGCAACGAACCTCAGTTGGGCCCTTGTCCTGACGATCTTTGGACCTCCTCCCAGCTGCTTGGTACCGCTTGTCCACCTCCTTGTGGATGGTTGCATTCACTGGAGCGCTTCGAGTTGGCCGCAAATTCTTGACCGCTCTACCAGCAGCTTCCTCTGCCGTAACCTCTCGCAGAGCATCTTGGAAAGAGACATCTTCCATGGCGAACAGCTTCTGCTGTAAGTCTCCGTTCCTCAGTCCGCACACAAAACGATCACGCAGTCTTTCCTCTAAGTCCTTGAAATCACACGGTCTAGCTGCTCTTCTCAAAGCTGCAACGTATTCTTTTGCTGATTCCCCAGCTCGCTGATCCCTCTGTTGAAATGTGTGCCTCCAAGCCATGACAGATTGCTTGGGCTGGAAGTGTTCCTTTAAAACTTTCTTCAGATCGGAGTATGACACCGTTTCCAGCGAAGCCGGGGCGATTAGGTTCTCGGCGATCTCAAAGGCGTCTAGCCCACAAACACACAACATTGTGGCAGCCTTTAAGCCTTCCTCTCTTATCTGGTTTACGCGGAAGTAAGTCTCGATTCTTGCAACGTATGATTCCCACCTCTCGGGGTGAGAGACGTCGAACTCCGCTAAACGCCCAACTTTCGCCATGATCGAGGATCAGAGTCTTCTTCAGTCGCACGCACCCTCCAGCGATTTCGTACTGGCAGGATAAACGCTGACTTCCACGCCGTTTTCCTCTTCCGGACTTCTTTGGGTGAGTCTTCAAGCTTCCCTAGCTGTATAGACTGAATCCCACCTTCGTCGCCAGTGTTAAGTCCGGAGAATAATGGCGCTTGAGACGAAGCATTTCTAACAAGTCTTTATTCTCTGCTTCCAAATACGAACAACCAAGCCCAGAGGCGCGCAAGCCTCTATATATACCCTCCGATCCCCGGGCAATTCCAACCAATCACAAGGCAGTCCTTTCCCGCCTTGCACAGGCACGCAAGGCCGGCGCCACTCAGTCTGGTCCCGGGCAGCTTTTGCAAATGCCCGGGACTCTTGCAACTTCCCGCGCCTGCTTCTGCAGGCACGGGACACAACAATATTCAAATTCTAACTTAGCATTATCTGAGAACGAAGCTATTATAAAACTGTCTGATGCATACCAATGAGAACAAGCTGCCCTCTATGTCATTAGTCAGGATGGATTAGATGTTGAAATATGAAAAGGCCCATCTTCCACTTTATTTCTTTTTGTTTAACCTTGCAGATACCAAAGCAGGGAATTTCACAATACGGGAATGGCATCAATTGGCCTTTGGCTGTTTCAGTGATAACGGTGATGGTGGTTATTATTGTAATAATTTGTTTGATTGAGGTAAGCTAAAATATTTTTCTAGAGATCCTTATATCAGTTTATTAATCTACTATATCTCAAAGTCCAGTAATGAAAAGATAAACTTCTCCACACTCTCAATATACTGCTTTAGTGAAGAGCTAGCAGTCCCTTGAACAGTAACTCAGGAGAACCACATTACTGCAGTCAGGATTTAATAGGATATGTTCAACCTCAAAGAGCTGCAGTAGATGTGGCAGTGAGATAGCAACATCACAAGAAAAGATGGGACTGATTTTTGTATAATGATTGATGAGGGGGGCAAATAGGGCAACCAAATGGGCATATTAACCTTGGATTCATTGCACTTCCAATTCTGATAGGGAACATCTGGCTGGTGGGCTTGATTTGGTCCATAAAATCATCTTATGAGGCTTACCAAGACCATGTTGGAGACCCCACACCTTTTTACAAAGAGAAGATGGAGAAAAGGAAGAGTTTCTTATTGGGAGGCAGAGAAAAAAAACATAGTCCTCTGTGTCAGTCACTGATTCTTTTCCTCATTGTGAAAAATCTTTTACATTTATCCCTCACAATCACATCTCTCTTTTCAGATTAAACAGATCTATTCGCATCGATCTGCTAAAAGAACGGAAGGAACCCCTCAGGAAAACCGGTAACTCTTTCCTGGAGATACTTAGTTATTTGGAACTCTCTATTCTGAAAATCCTCTTTATGAGGATCCAGACTCAAGATTAGGTGCCAATGCACCTATGAGTTTCACTCTTTAAAAGCAAATTTTAGTTCACAGAATGCTGCATCTAAAAGTTGAAAACACTGAAAATTTCACTGAATAATCTCATTTTTTGCAATCTGAATTTGTATGTTCAAACACTGGCTTCCTGCTACATTCCTCAACTGGACCCATATCCTTTGTTCCCTAAAACACTCCTCTTGGCAATTTCAAATTATTTTCATTGCTGAACAAATATTAAACTTGAAATTGCCAGAGGACAAGCATGCTAACAAAGCCAAAAATAAGTAAAACTCTAAAGAGATATGTGGCTACCTGCAACATGTGTTCTTAAAGTTCTGGAGACAATCGCAGGTGTGTGTTTCAGCATAAGAGGCAAACAAGTGTCCTATTGCCTGCACATTGCTTGTACCTGCACAGAAGAGGCTTGTGACTGAAAAGGCCTTTTGAGTCCATTCTGAGAAACAGCCATATATATAATAAGAGTTTGTATACTCCTCCAATACAGGAATGTATGCCATATTTGGTTTGAACATTGTCAAAAGGGTTTTATCTAGGCTAAGAACTCACTATTTTTCTCTTTAATTGTTTCTTTAAGGACATTTCTGGGTAGAAAGAAGCAAGCTACACCTGAAAAACAGGTATGTAAGTGCAGAAGCAACCACTGATGGTCTGGCTTTTCAATTTTCTTATTGGATCTGAAAAACATAGCTCCAGATTCCCATAAATATTAGAGATGTGGCTTAGGCAAGCTTCAATTACCAAGTCTTAATAACAATAATACAAATTAAACTGTGACTGGATGGTGGATTTTTTAAATTTTGCAATCTGCCTAGAATCACCTATCTGTGAGTTGGACAGTTACATAAATATATTTAAATAAATAAATAAAAATATAATCCTTTTATTTTGGGAGTATATTAAACTCAGTGAGACTTACTTCTAAGTAAATAGGCTTTAGGACTGGGCTGCAGTGTTTGACATAGGTTGGCTTTTACTTGGTAACTGATGTCTATAGCCATTTGTCCTATCTCTAAATGTAGCTGTTGCTGTTTTAAAGTCACTCATTGTATTTTAACGTTATCTAAGCCAGGTAGGATAATCTCTCCATGTTGACAGTAGTGTGGATAAAGATGGCAGTTTCCCAGACGTTCCTCCTGACCTTGCCAGTTTCCGCTGCCTCTCACCATTTCTTCTGGATCCTGTAAGCCAATCGGTTGTCTTCAGGAACAGGAGGCACCCTGATTTTCTGCCTGTACAGAAGTCATTCAGAACCACTCTGGCTTCTCTCTGCAGAGGGAGAAGAAGGCAGTTGTCACAGCCAACAGTCTTGAGCCCAGCCTGTCCTACACCTGTGATTTCTAGATGACTGACAGTTTGAACTGCACAAATATATACTGTGGTATTTAGAAAAAAGCAGTGTTTGAACCATTTTTGGTAGACATTTTTATGACATAGTTCCCATGACCAGAAAAGTATTTATGGAATAAACCACAATGGTTGGATTCACAAAACCTGAAAGGAAAATCTGACAGAATAACCTTCATTCCAGGATCTGGAATTCGAATTTGAGATATAAATAAAATGATAATGCAAACTGAAAATTAAAATCTCAGACTGAAGTTTTATGATCATTTTTCACATCCTTTCCTCATGCTTAGACTTCAGCATCTTCTTTTGAGAAGCCTCTTTGGCTTCAGGAAACTTATCAAGCATTTGATAAAATACTGAAAAAAGGCAGCAGCGATAAATTATACAATGAAGAATCCTCAGAAGAGGAAGAGATATTTAATCGTGCCAGCATCAGGTATTTTTCTTTCCTTTTTTCCTCTTTGGCACATATTACAAGAAAGAAACTGACAAAGCATGATGATGATGATGGTGATGGTGATGATGCATTCATTCATGTCCAACTCTTGGTGATTCTATGGACCAGGTCTCGCCACATCTTCCTATCTTGCTTCCTTTTACTGCTCACTCTTCCAAATGTAATTGCATTCTCCAGTGAATTCCCCGCATGACTAGAGGGGGAATCGTCCCATTCTGCAACTTAGAGAACTTTATATTTTTCATTACTAAATTCTTGAAGATCACTTCAAATGCCCATGAAGGCAGTTCAGAAGCTACAACTGGTCCAAAAAGCAACAGCACATGCAGGATTGGATGTTTCTAGGTTTGCCCATGTTACACCTCTGTTGTATGAGCTGTGCTTGTCTCCCAGCTTCCTTCTGGGTGTAATTCACGGTGCTGGTTGTCACCTTTAAATCCCTACATGGCAGGGACCAGGATATTTGTGGGATCACTTCCCCCTGAAAGTATCTGCCCATCCTACCAGATCAGATAGGGCAGGTGTGCTCCAGGTCCCTTCCCTGGAACCTGGCAGTCTCTCTAGAGGGAGCTTAGAAATGTGCCTTCACCTGTACCTGTGCCTACTTTATGGAATACTCTCCCCCAAATGATTCAGCAAGCCTTCCCTCTTTTAGCCTTTTGGAAGGCTGTCAATACCTGGGCTTTTACCCGGGTGCAGGGATGGATAAAAGAATGTCAGAAGCTGATGGTGGTACATCCCAAGGGGATGACTGAGAAGCCTGGTGTTTGTTCTCATGTTATGGTTTTATAGTTATTGGTTTTATTGTTATGAGCCACCAAGAATTTTGTTTAAGATGGGCAGTCATTCCAAAAAAATTTTTATAGAGGTAAACATGGCATTCTACAGAAATGCTTACTTTCCTCTTCCACTGAAAAAAAACCCCCACAATTTGAATGTTGTATTCATATACTGCTTCTATAGTATGAATTAGCTTTTCTGGCTGAGGTTGTCTTCTCTGAACATGGGCATACTCCAGTGCAGAGCCAATGTATGTAATATTGTCTTGAAAATAGGTTACCATACAAGTTGCAAAAAAAATAATCTTAAACCTTATTGTTGTACAACAAACTCTGTAATTTCTGCTCTTCTTTATTTATCAGATCTCAAGAAATCCCTCAACCTCCTCCTGTGGAAATAACGTGAGTTACTACATGTATCACAGAACTATTACTAATTTTGTTTTCCTGTTTAAAAGTTCAAGCACCACAACAAGCCTTCTGAATTTTTGTTGAAATGATATTATTAGAAATCTTTAGAGTGCTGTTTATAACACAATTGAGTAACTGAGCAGAGTTCAAAACTTTGGAAGAACACTTAGGGTATTTCGTTGAAATTTTAAATTTTAAATATATTAGGTATTTTTAGACTACATATTAAAGGGCTTACCTTCTGCAATAATGCATTTTATTTTTCAAATGTAGCTACATTTTCCTCATATTTTAGCAATTCAAAAGTGAGGATCAAATTAAATTAACATTTTAGAAACAGCTGTAATTGATAGAGATCCAGTTTCTAGTACCAGACTAGAAACCAGGAGGTGCTGAGTTCTAGTTTCACCTAGGGCATTAAGCCAGCAGGGTGACCTTGGCTCAGTCACTCTCTCAGCCCTAGGAAAGAGGCAATGACATCTGATATCTTCCCAAGAAAACTAGTCCACATGGGACTAGTCCACATGGTTGCCAGGAGTCAACACTGATAGGAAGGCATGTACGCAAACAATCATTGTTAATCCACCAAAATTCTTTATGTAAATCCCTCAAACTGGTTAACTTAGAGCAGGAATGCCATCTGGGTGCAGAACAAATTAAACAGATATACCTTTAACTAGTAAAAGCTTTAAGGCTCTAAAAGAACTGCAACAGAAGTCCTTTATGATGGGATCAGACCCTATTTTGTTCAATGACAAATACAAATTTTATATGGTTAACATGAGTTTGTTATTCTGTTGCATCCTGTCCTGTAGGATTGTTTACAATCTCTTGAAATATAGAAGAGATGTAAACCATTGGTTGCTCCCTTTAGAGAAAATGTAAAATGCTGAGTTCACATAAGGAAACAAAAGAACACAACTTGGATCTTTATTAACCCACTTTAAACTGGGATTAATCTCTGTTTCTGTTTTGTCTTCCTAGGGAGCTAATGCCACCACCACCACCAGCAGCAGCAGAAGCTGAAGCTCCGGCTCCGGCTCCAGCTCCGGCTCCGGCTCCGGCTCCAGCTCCGGCTCCAGCTCCGGCTCCGGCTCCGGCTCCGGCTCCAGCTCCAGAGCCTGTGAAAAAGGCCAGTTCGAAAAAACTGTGAGTACCTGTAGAGTTATACATGCGGCATATTATTTCTTTTCTTGAAGGTAGATCCACCCATAGATTCTAATTCATTCAATTTATGAAAGAGTTGTGGTGGCTCAGTGGTTAGAATGCGGTATTGCAGGCTAACTCACTGCTCACTGCCAGGAGTTCGATCCTGACTGGCTCAAGGTTAACTCAGCCTTCCATCCTTCCCATGTCAGGAACATGAGGACCCAGATTGTTGTGGGCAATATGCTGACTCCGTAAACCACTTAGAGAGGGCTGTAGTGCACTATGAAGCAGTATATAAGTCCTAGTGGTACTGCTATTCAATGTCTGAATCAAATTTATTTAAATAATTGTGCTTCATAGTTGCTGTATTAAGAGACATCTTGAAATTCCTAGCCTTACCTATATGCAAGCAAATTGGGATGCAGTGATATTTGGTTTAATTTGTCCAGGAGAAAAAAAATTCTCTAATAGATTGCAGCTCATGATAGCCATTTTCCAGAGAACAATTTATCTACAGCAATGTTCCTCAATCACAGAGCCTTTAAGCTGTGTGGGTGTCAACTTCCAGAATTCCCTAGCCAGCCATGCTTAATATTAANTTAATATTAACACCTTAAAGTTGCTGAGGTTGAGGAAAACTAGTCTAAAACTTCCTTCCATTTTAAGAAGGTTGAAAACAAATGAGTCATCATCCTTCCCATCCTGGGAAGGAGATAAGCTTAGACGCAGAAGAGTTCTTTTTAACTTCTATTAAAACGTCTTTCTATTCTTTGTCAGGTCTGAAACAGAGACTCCAACCAGTGAAACTTCTCCAAAGACAGAGTGAGTAGTACAGTCTTTCAAGGATTGTTCTTTAACTTAGAACTTTTTCCTCCAAGTTATTTCCTGGGAAGGAAACAATCTTAGCTGAAGAAGAGTTCTTTGTAACTTCTATTATATTAAAATATCTTTCTGTTCTTTGTCAGGTCTGAAAAAGAGAGTCCAACTAGTGAAACCTCTCCAAAGACAGAGTAAGTAGTACAGTCTGTCAAGGACTGTTCTTTAACTCAGACCTCTTCCCTTCAAGATACTTCTACATGATGCATCTGTTTAAAACAACATCTAATTGATACTGTTACTATTGCAGTTTTATCTTTATTAAAATTAATAATACTATACACCCCCAAAACTTTGCATATATAAACTAAATATAAAATAGACTGCACGCAGAATTGTAATACCCTAATTCCTCCTGCACTGTAATAGTATAAAATAATCTGGAAAAATAAAAGGTCCCTTTTTACTAGCTGAAGACATTTCAGATTCTAAGAGCATTCTGAATTAAAAATTCAGATCAGGAGAAGCAGAACTAGGAAGCAGAGGATGCCTCCTAGTTCTAGCACTCGCTAACCTGGTTGAAAAATACAAGGCAAAAGGTAGCATTCTTTCCAGACTGCTCCACTCCCCAAACCCAAATGAGAGTTTCTAGCTGAGTGCTAGAAACTGCTTATTGTGTATTGAGTTCATTGAGACATAGACCAGACCAATGTAAAACAACTGCTCTTTATTGCTGAAAACACAGAAATGAAGTCTGTCACACTGACAGCTATTTATACATTGCTTCCCCTAGGCGGCGACCAATCAGTTTGAAGGATATTTTCCCACTTATTTTCAGACTGCAGTTTCCCTCCAAAACAGTTTGAGACCCTTTCAAATATAACATAACAACTGTTCATAGCAATCATAACTTTTCAAACCAATACATAACACCCTTCCCCCCTGGACAGAGTCATACTTAGTGTAAACTATGTACATAATCACTTAAATAGGCCGGTGCATTGCATGTCCTTTCGGAGCGCCGGAACGTTGCTTGGGGCTCTTGCTCAACCATCCGTCCTATTGTGCCTGGTAGACCAGGGTTCTTTAATTCAATTACTTCAGGTAGACCGGTACCTCTATATTCGTTCATACCTGGTAGACCGATACCTCTATGTTCATTCGTACTGGGTAGACCGGTGCCATTATGTCCATTACTGCCAGGTAGGCCAGTGCCGCTATACTCGCTCACGACACCAGCCGGCTTACTCGGGACACAGTCCGTTGGTGACCCCAGATCACAGGAACAGTCTCAATAGGTCACCAGGCAACCCTACGGTCCTTTCACTGTCAGTGCCAAGGCTCTGTCTAGCCTGCCGCCGCCTCAACAGACCTATGTGGCGTCGGACTACATGACCATTGTCCAGGGCCACTTCGTAGGACAGTGCCCCTGACACCTTTGCAACAGCAGCCACCCAAGATGCCCCCTGCCCGTAGTTTCTTGCCCACACATTCTCACCAAGCTGTAAATTTCTTGGATGCTTGTGTTGCAATGCTTCCGCAGCAGCCCTGTCAGAGTGGAGACGGTCCAGCTTGGTGGTCAGCCAACATCCCCATTTCAGTTCCGCTGGACTGCAGCCCATAGTGGTACAAGGAGTAGTATGTTGGCAGAGTAGAAAATCCACTAAGCAATGATGTCAGTCATCTGTTGTTAATTTCTTCAGTGCTTCTTTGGTCATTCTGACCATTCATTCTGCTTGACCATTTGAAGCAGGATGAAAGGGGCTGAGGTAGTGTGTCAGATCATATTGGTTCTCAGGAAGGACTGGAACTCAACTGCTGTGAATTGTGCCTCATTATCGGACACAATTACATCTGGCTGGCCGTGCATGGCAAAGATTCTGTGCAGTTCCTGGATGGTCCTGGCAGTAGTCATAGATGGGACAGGTGTTACCTCTAGCCATTTAGAGTAGCTGTCCACAACAATGAGGAACACCTATCCTTGGAAGGGTCCTGCAAAGTCTATGTGCACGCGAGACCAAGGAGTTTGTGTGGTCTCCCAGCGATGCACTGGTGCTTGAGGCATTTCAGGACGGATCTCCTGACAGACCTGGCAGCTCCATACTTGAGCTTCAATGTCCTTATCCAGGCCAGGCCACCACAAGTAACTCCTAGCAAGTGCCTTCACCCTAACTATGCCTGGATGACCCTCATGCAGAGATTCTAAAACTCTGGCTCTTAATGTGGGTGGGATTATTACCCTGCTTCCCCATAGCACGCAGCCTTTATGAGTTGACAGCTCATCTTTTCTGCTAGTGAAACTATGAAATTCTGGACCTGGTCTGCTATCAGGCCACCCCCTCAATACCCAGTTCAGAACACGACTGAATGTTCTGTCAGTGGCAGTTTCAGCAGCCACATCTCCTGCATGAAGGGGAATCTCAGGGAGTTCTAGATTGCCAAGATGCGAGCTGCAGGTGCTGGGTCGGGGTCTGTATAAGGCAAGGGCAGTTGGCTGAGTGCATCAGCATGGCCCATTTCCTTGCCTGGCTTATGGACTATCCTGTAAGAATAGGCAGCCATGACTATTGACGAACGCAGCATCCTAGGAGAAAGGATATGTGGGGTCTGCTTGTCTGCTGTGAAGAGACCTAAGAGAGGCTTATGATCTGTGAAAATGGTGAAGGAGTGCCCATATAGGAAGTCATGGAATTTTTAAATTCCAGCTACAATGGCTAAAGCCTCATCGATCTGTGCGTAGTTCCTCTCTGCAGGGGATAACGTTCTGGAATAGTAAGTGATGGGTGCTTGACGTCCATCTGTTATTAGATGGCTTAAAACTGCTCCTATGCCATACAGTGAAGCATCACATGCTAAACTGACAGGCAATTTCTCATTGAAGTGAGCTAGTACTGAGCTTGATGACAGCAGTGATTTGACTGCTTTAAAAGCTTTTTCGCGGGTGTTTATCCACTTCCACAGTGTCTTTTTATCCAGAAGCCGATGATGCGGCTCTGCCAATGCTGCCTTGTGTGGCAGGAATGAATGATAGAAATTAAGTAGCCCTAAAAATAACTGCAGCTCCCCCTTTGACTTAGGTCTGGGAGCCTGTTGTATAGCTTTAAGCTTAGAGTCAGAGGAATGGATTCCAGCAGCATCTATTCGAAATCCCAGGAACTCAGTAGAGTTCACACCAATTTGGCATTTGTCTCTTTTTAACTTCAACCCCACATCGCGGAACCATTGAAGAACTGCTCTGAGACGTTCTGCTAAGACTGCTGCGGATTCTCCAGCAATCAGAACGTCATCAAAATAAGGGCACACTCCTGGAATATTCTTAAGTGTACGTTCCATTACACTCTGGAACAACCCTGGGGCGACACTTACCCCACTAGGGAATAGAACTGCCTTGTCAATGGGACATTGCCATCTGATGGGTTGCTTCTGTAACCGGTTGATCTCATCACCCTTGTCTGGGTCTTCCAGTATTTCTGTAGTTTCGTGGTGCACAGCTGTCTGGCTGAGGGGAGTCTTCTGAGGTTGTTAAGCCTTCATTGCACCACCGTTGGCCTCGTGCACCACAACCTCCTTTAATGCATCCTGGAACGTCAGTGTTTCTTTTGCGAAAAGCCTCTGCTACAAATCTCGGTTCCTCAGGCCACACACGAGTTTGTCTCTGAATCGATCCTCTAAGTCAGGAAACTCAGCGTCTTGATGCTTGTCTTAGTGTGGCCACAAATTTGGCTGCTGACTCCCCTGCCTGTTGCTCTCTTTGCTCAAATGCATGCCGCCAAGCAATAACGGACAGCCTGAGTTCAAAATGTTCCTTTAGCCTCCTCTTCAGATCAATGTATGTGACTGATTCTAAGCTGGCTGGGGCAATCAGGTTCTCCGCGATGTCGAAGGTCACCTGTCCCGCAGAGAAGGGTTGCTGCCTTCAGCCCATTGTCTCTCACCTGGTTGGTCCGCAAGTAGTTCTCCACCCTGGAGACGTAGGAGCTCCATTGTTCAGGATGAGAAACATCAAATTTGTTCAGCTTGCCCACTTTGGCTGTAGCTGATGCTTAAGGGGTCTTGGTCAATGCCTTCTGCTGCTAGGAGCTGCTAGGTGAATCCTGGGGACGGATCCCTCAGGAAGACTGTGCCTCCAGTGTGGCTTAACTGGCAGGCAGGGTGGGGACGTGGTCCCTACCAGGGCTCTGATACCTGGTCTCACACCCTAGTGACTTCTGGCTGCTTCAGCTCTCTCTCTCCTTAGCAGCATCCCACCTTCGTCTCCACTATTGTGTATTGAGTTCGTTGAGACATAGACCAGACCGATGTAAAATAACTGCTCTTTTTTTGCTGAAAACACAGAAGTGAAGTCTAACTGTCACACTGACAGCTATTTATACATTGCCGCCACTAGGCGTAGACCAATCAGTTTGAGGATATTTTCCAGCTTATTTTCAAACTGCAGTTTTCCTCCGAAACAGTTGGAAACTCTTTCAAATATAACATAACAACTGTTCATAACAATCATAATTTTTCAAACCAATACATAACACTGACCAAAATAATTTGCTGCCCAAATCTGAACAGCACAGAGTGCCTCCCTCCCATGGAGGCATAATTTATTTTTGGTGCCCCCATTAAAGAAGATTTTATGAAATCCTCTCACTCTATATGCGAACTGAGATAATGATGCTACAAAATTGATTTTCTTGCTGGCACAATAGGGATGGAAAAGTGCCTTGGACAATGCTTTTGATGCTGGGCACAAAAGAGGATTGACCTCTTGTGCCACAAATTAATTTACCTGCAAACTATGTTCCAACCTGACTGCATGGCATAAGTCAAGGTTACTTGAGGAACGGTCTCGCCCCACTGAGGCTGGCCCATTCCACCCACGCCAGCAGAGGAGGCAAGCTGCAGGCCCCGTCAGTCAGGGAATTTTGGCTGGTGGGGTCCAAGAGAAGTAACCTTCTCTGCTGTGGCTCCTCCCCCTTGGAACATCTTAGCTCCTGAGAAGAGATCAACTCCCACCCTTCTGACCTTCCACAAGGGCCTGAAGACCTGGCTCTGGCTGGGGGCCCCAAGAGGGGAGCATCACCCAGGAGGTGGTTGATGAATTAGGAGAAAATCCCACCTCCCCCCCCCACTGAGCATCCTGCTCCTTCCCCATCTTATATCTTTTAGTTATCTTTTATTTATTAACTTTGTCTTTGATTATAATTTCATTTTTATCGTCTTAGAAATATTTATCTTTGATGGTTTTAATGCTTTCACTGTTGGAAGCCTCCCAGGGTTGCTTTGGAACAAGATAGGTGGAATTAAATTGAATAAATAAACAAATAAATCACTAGGCCAAGCTGACCAGGTGATGATAAAATATTCAACTGCTCCCAGAGCAATTCTTAAATTCTGCTTTTAATTTTTTTTTTAATCAGGACTTCAGGCGCAGAAGAAGAAGGAACTGAAGGCACTTCAAAGAAGGGGTAAGTAGCTTCAGTGTGCAAGTCGGGATTATTTCTCTTTAAGAATTTTGAAGTGGTTCAGAATGCATTTGCAGATCCACATTTATAGGATACTTAAAGTGTAAAACATCTCATAACTTGCTTATTTCATTGTTCATCAGTAGAAAGAAGTTCTAGTAGGAAATAGGAAAAGGAAGGAGAAAGACTAGAAAAGAGCAAAACCTTTTTACCTTTTCCAGTTCTGGAATATCAAACACCTATTACAAAAGGGAGCAGATGCTCCTTTATTGTACGTTCATTGTATGTTTGTGTTGTATACACGTGGATGCAGTGTCCCAGCATTTTTCTATCTATCTGACTCTAACAGTTTGGAGGCTTTTCCAGTTTTGCTTTTGCATTTTATTTAAATTGGATCCTATATTTACTCTTTGATGAATAGTCAGAAAAGCTGCAATAAGGTATTAACAAATGGTTCTTTTTAGAAATGGAAATGCTTGGTAAATTAATAAAGCTCTCAGCTAGAGCACTATATAATTAAAATAGCATAAAATCTAAAATGAAACATAAAAAATAAAACTATTATTCCTTTCTAACTCTAACTCCAAATGGATAAAAATATAAAGAAGGGATACAGATTTTTTCCTAGAGGATTTTCTTTTGTGTGGCTTCTTTGCTAGAATACAGGACATACAAAGCAAAGGCACGCTTAGTGGATATGAAAAATTAGCTTCGAGCATCAATTATTTTTAAGTGGTGTTAGATTTTCTTAATATGTTCAGTTTGGGAGATCATATTTTCCCATGTCTGTTAAAATATATAATGATGTTTTCATATTAGCTCGGTTTAATAGAATTGGGAAACGCAGATTTAGAAGTCAATTGTTGCTTTCTGGCAAAGAAGCTAGGATCTTGGAACAGAATTAACAAAAGCAACAGCACTTAGACTTGTATACCACACCCCAAAGGGCTGTTACAGCACTCTCTGAGCTATTTATAGTATCAGAATAATGCTCCCAACAGTATGAGGGAAATATTGTTGGGGGTAATACCAACCTCGGGAGGAGAAAAGGATGAGTCAACCTTGCACTGATCAGGATGTAATTCCTAGCAGTGGGCAGTTAGCCTGCAATATACTGTACTGCATACTAGTAATTAGTTGTACTGTTCAGGACAGAAAGTACTGCGAGGTATGGGATGAACTTCAGCTGGCAAACTAGAGAAAAAGATTCGAGGATTGTTGAGAAAGGGTAGGAAGGGGGGGGAAACAAATGGAAACTCAAAGGAAACTCATTAAAGTATCTCAGAAGGCAAGATAGCATTGTCTTCTGCCTGTTACAATTCTGATTTTGATGTAAGAATATGCATCCTGATCTATATAACCAATTCACAGATGAACCCCAGAGAATATAGTGTGTTTTACTCCTAAGTACATTTACACTGGGATGCCATAGTAAGAATCCTTCCAAACACTGGTTTACTAGGAATAAACAGTATTCCGTTTTTTAGCTGCACCCAATTTATTCCTCCTATTGAAATAACTTTCATTTAGCACAGATGCTTGTTTACAGGGACACAGAAATTTTCATTTATTTATTAAACAAATGTGTATAAGTGCCCAACTCATATAAGGTAATTCAAGGCAGCTTAAAACATTTATGTTATAAACAACTCATTTCATTCAAACATGTCAAAAAAGAGAAGCCAGAGCATGGTAGTTCTTTCCTCAGTCTTCTTGGAGGTTTCTGGGACCTTGTTTTACTGCTCACCTTAGGGCTTCACTTCTCTCTTTCCCTGTCCCTCCCCTAGACAGAAAGTGATGCTGCCAGACCCAAAGTAGCTGTTGTGAGAAGATTCTATGGATGGTTACCGAGTCCTCGTCCCTTAGAGCGCCTGGCTACTAGAGCGTTGTTGAAATTGCTTCTCATCCTGCATTCTGTATTAGAATCCTCTTAGAGCAGCTCCTACAATAGTTAATATTCTCAGGACCTGAACTGTCTTCTTAGCAACCGCATTTAGGATGGGTTCACTTGAGATACTAAATATGCTTGGCTAGTTTATATCTCCAGGGGTTGTGCCAACCCAGGAAACTGGACTAATGCAATAAAGGAGTTCACTTCTCGTGAGGCAGTGAGTTGTGTATCAATAAAGCTCTTAGCAAGATAGGCACCAGTAGAAAAAGCTGACAGGAAAGCAAACAATGACAACATTGCTGATTCTCTGCTTCTTAGAAGGGGACTAACAGCAAATTGTCCATTTTACTTTTTGTTGGAAATATGGATGAAAACACCCCTTGCGCTCTGAACTCCTGCCATCCTGCCTAGTTTTTCATAATCTCTCAATATTCTTTTTCAAGCCCTTTTTGGCAGTGTCATTGGCTCTGACATGAAATCGAAAAAACGGGTATTGATTTTCTATTATCTTTCTACCTTTAACGGCTTGAACAGTTGGAAAAGCCAAACAAGAAGCAGCCAATCAAGAAGCAGAATTAGGACTCCCTTGATCTTTGCTATGTATAGTTGCTTTCTTCTGCTCTTTTCTGCATGGTCACTACTCCGCATGCCAGAAATTCAACAGCTCTGAAATACTGAAATTCTTGCTCTTGTCAGCAAAGAATAAGAATTCTGGATCTATTATAATAATAATAGCTTGACAAAAGTTGAACAGACCGATTAGAAGACTATGTAGTTTTATAAGCACATTGTAATATTATCTTTTATTCCTTTTCTATCTACAGAAGTTCAGAAGAGGAAGAGGGGGAGGAAGATGAAGAAGACTAATCCTACTTATCTAGAGCACTGTTTATTGTTAAATATTTTATTATTAAATACATTATTTATCATTCATCTTTTTATTGTTGCCGTTATCCTGAGGCTTAAAGATATTTCATAATAGCCATTCTCCAATCTGTGTTGGGCTAAAGTTCTTATTACTCATGGCCCTAGTGGCTACCAACGATAAAATCTATAGGTTTTCTGGTGCCAGAAGGATGTTTTACAAATGTGTAGAACGTTCACATGATGTTTGTATAGCGGCAGGATTACCCCGTATGTATGTATTCATTTATTTATTGCATCTCTATAAAATCTTCAATAATATTTTCAGATTCCCAAATGCAGAATACGGTATCAGATCTTTGTATATCTCTAATTAAAACTATGACTATAAACTGTGACATTAAAAAAAAATAGGAGAGAGTGAAAGGAGACTCACAGTATGACTAAAAATCCACATTTACAGTACACAATGAAAATATTAACAGGTCTTAAAAAGACTGGGGAATAAAACAAAATTCACTCGATGGCAAAATAACAAATTTAGCTCTATAAGACTATTCTCCTTTTTCAGTGAAAACATTCCATTTTCCTTACTTCACATGTCAGGAGCAAAAAAATAAAAATAAAATAAAACAACCTCTGAAAAAGCATTCGTGGTTCAAACTGAAAGATGTGAGAGTACATACTCTTTCTAAAAATTTAGTCCCAAGTCAAAATAGCATTAGATGTTGAGCCCACAAACATTCTGTGCAGCTAATAAATCATTGGAGTGACATGGCAAATTGCTCCGTCTCCAAAAATCTTGCAGCATTATTTGGCCCACTGAAATTTTAAGACTCTTTGAAAACAACACACTGTGGAAGATGACCGCAGCAGGGTGAAGGGTGGGCAGGATGTCACCTGCAGGAAAAGCAACAACTAGTTTATCAACCAAAGCTGAGGAAGAATGTTTATTTCTTGTCACAGAGGCTGTTCAGGTTTTTAGGGGCAACTCTGGATCAGGAATCTCTCTGAAAACCCCATTCAGAACTGGATGAACACTTTGAACACATATGCATACCAGTATTTTCTTCTTGTACGGTTAGCGTCACGTTTCCTAATCACTATTTTATCTATTATCACATAATTCTTTATGTATGTTGAGAAAAAAATAAAATTCAAAGTCATCTACCCTTTGTGATTATTTCTGGATCTCTCTCACCCAGAGATTGATTGAAATATCAAAGGTAGCATGGAAGAAAGAAAGAAATCCTTAATGGGACTCTGCTACTACCACTATTTGGAACGAGCCATCCAAGCAAGAATATAACTAATTCAAGCCTCAACTCCAGTATATAATTTCTATAACCTGTTCCGAATAACAAAAGGGTCGATGGCATCAAAAGTGTCAATGAAATCTAAGAAGAGCCTTATTTGTGTCTGAGGTGCTGCTGTTCTTCTTTTAAAAATGGAGCTATTGATCTAAAGTCACGTGTGCTGATGCATGGTGTCTGCCTTCCTATCTGGGTTTATAATATGATAAGAACTATAGTTAGACAAACATTCTGGCAGCTGTAGGAAAGTTGGAAATATCACATACAGTATATTCTCATTTCCTCTGTATTTATAGCAAAGCCACATAGTGAAGTCATTTTGTTATTTTTACACTGTTCAAATGGTAGACAAAGAAAATAAACATCATTGAAAGATTATCAACTACAATTAAAATTGATAAAACAGATATTAAAAAGGAAGGGGGAAAGGCGACATTTACATAGTAACGGCTTCATGTGTTCAATAGATGTCTAAGAACCATATTTGTAGATATCAGGTGGATGTCAGGAGAGCGACCATTCCAGTTGAGATAGAAGTGGGAGATTAAAGACCGGAAATCCTAGAGATCTGATTTGATGGCAACTGTTGGGGAAGCTTGGCAAGTCCTTGTCTGAGTACCTGGGGTTATTTCTATCATTAGACAAAGCCACCTTTTCAAGGGGGGAGCAGAGCTGGGAAAGTCCAGTGTTAAAGAGATGGAACCTCAAGACAATAAGTCTGACTGAAGATGAAAGGTTGAACTTTGGTGCCTTCAAGTCAGTGTCGACCCCGGGAGACTGCCTGGAGAAGTCCTTGCTGGGTTTTTTTGGAAAGATTTGAGAAATACACAAGTCTCTTGTGTCCTTTCAAGGGCTGGGAGAGGGTGACTGGTGCAAGGTCACTCATCTAGCTTTTTGCTTTAGGCAGGGCTAGAGCTCGCAGGATCCTGAATTCCAGTCTGTTGCCTTATGCACTACACTGCATTGCACTGGGTCTCTTTCCATGTGCTATGTGCAGTTCTCTTATTAGGGCCTACCCTTGAACTGTCCTCTGAACTAGTGAGGAGGCTTCTATTCTCTGCTTTAAATGGAATTGCAGGGGGCTTTGTTGAGGGGTAGGGATAGTCAGCAAAAAGAAAAACCATGGTAAACTGCTGTTAAGATCAATAGGATCGTGTCTCTATTTTTTTCCTCATTCATGTTAATCCAACTACGTAATTTCTGTCTTCTGTCTACATCTGAACCCAATTTGATTTTCAAAAACCAATTAACTAAAAAGTGACCAAACTTGGAGGTGACCTTAACTTTCTCATACTTTCAATCATCTAGCCTAGTACATCTAGTACAGGGTGGCAATCCGCAGCACCGTCTATGTGATGAGCAAAAATTCAGCATTTTGCCACCCAGCAATGAAAAGAAGAGTGTGGCACAGACTGTAATTTATTCTCAACATCGATGGATAAATCTTTTTTGCATCAGATAATACTGTGTTGTTGTTTGGCTTTATAAATCAAGTACAGCTTTCTTTCACTGCATATACTGTATTTCTGTCTGGCAGATATCTTTTAAAAGCATAAGGATTTATTTGGATCTGTTCTATTAATTTATCGTAATTATCCCTTTTAAGTGTAACGCATCTGGCAGACAATTGTATCCCTAAATATCTAACTTTGTTTGTAATTTGAATACCTATTCTGTCAACCAATTCATTTTCCTGGATTTTGGTCATGTTTTTGACGAGCATTTTAGTTTTTTCTTTATTTATCTTTAGGCCAGCTATCTCCCCATATCTACTCAGTATTTCCATCAATCTTATCCCTGATTGTAATGGTTCTTCGATTATAAAGACTAAGTCATCTGCAAAGGCTTGTATTTTATATGTCTCTTTCTTAATCTCTAAGCCTTTGATCTGCTCATCTTGCCGAATTACTCTAGTTAGTACCTCAAGAGATAGTATAAACAGCAGTGGCAATAATGGGCAACCTTGCCTCGTGCCTTTTTGGATTTGGAAGCTATCAGTTGGTTCTCCATTAATTATTACTCTGGCCACCTGCTTAGAGTAGACTGATTTAAACATATTTAAAAAAAATTCCCCAAAATCCATATACAATAATTGGTTGAACACAAAATCCCATTTTACGTTGTCGAATGCTTTTTGTGCATCAAGAAAAATTAAACACATTTGCTTTTCATTATGCACTTCATAATACTCCAATATGTCCAAAATAGTCCTAACATTGTTTCTTATATATCTTTTAGATAGAAAGCCGTTTTGATCAGAATGTATAAAATCCACTAAAAACCTTTCAAGTCTTTGCGCCATTATTGCCATGAAGATCTTATAATCTGAATTCAAAAGAGAAATGGGTCTATAGTTCTTGATTTGCGCCAGGTCTGTATTTTCTTTAGGAATCAGCGTGATGAAAGCTTCTTCCCATGAAGCTGGTATTTTAGCTTGGGTTAAGACCTCATTAAATAGATCCAACAGCATTGGGCTTAAGAATTCTTGTGCAATTTTATACATTTCTGCAGGTATACCATCTGGCCCGGGTGCTTTATTATTCTTTTGTTTCTTAATTGCAGCCGAGAGTTCTAAATACGTTATCTCTTTATTCAGCAGAGTTTTAAATTCTTCTGGGACCTTTGGTAAGTCAGCTGATTGTAAGTACTGTACTATATCATAGTTGTTTCTCTTTTCATCGTCTTTATACAAATTCTTATAGAACTCATATGCCACTAGTTTCTTTCCTTTGTTCTGGCATAGCATGTCACCCTTGGCATTATAAAGTTTGGTAACCCTCTGCCTGTTGTTATGTTTTTTGATTTTATAAGCCAACCATCTCCCTGGTTTATTGGCGTTTTCAAAGAAATTTTGTTTAGTACGTTTTATCTGCTGTCCTAACTCTTCCTTCACTATGATATCCATCTTATGTTTGATTAAATTTATCTGCTGCTTCAGATCGCATCTTTGTGGTTCCCTTTGCAAGTTTTCCTCAACTTTACTTAGCTCTTCTTCTAATTGTCTTTGACGTTGTGTTTTAATTTTGTGTTGCCTGGCCATGTAAGAGATTGCAACTCCTCTCATGTAGGCTTTAGCTGTGTCCCATAAATTTTGGCAATTTGTATCTTCCTTCTTATTGAACTTAAAAAACAAGTCCAATTGTTCTTCTAATTTTAGTTTGAATTCTTTATGGTTTAAAATTGCCCTTTTCAGAGTCCATCTCCTCATGTTTTTTTGCCCCTTCCATCTAATTCTAATTGGATTGTGGTCAGCCCAAGTATTCGTATCAATTACAATCTCCTCTACTTCTAAATTTAAATCGGCTGACATCCACACCATGTCGATTCTGGACCATGATTGATGACGTCCAGAGTAGAAGGTAAACTGTTTTTTCTCTAGATTCCTTTCTCTCCAAATATCCTGAATATTGAACTCATCTGCCATTTTTAAAAATGTATCTGGTATTGTTCCTCTAGTTCTTTTTCTGCTCTTTCCACCTTTATAATCTAAGTTCTTATCCACAATTGCACTGAAGTCACCCATTATACAGATGCTATCATATTCTATCTGGCTAATAACATTATGCAGTTTCTTATAGAAGCGTTTTTGCCCCTCATTCGGGGCATAAATTCCAACCAGGAGAATTTTGGTTTTATTCAAAATTACTTCCACTATTAAGATTCTGCCATCTTCATCCTTATAAATTTGCTTAGCCACAATTTCTTGTTTAATATATACTACCACTCCTCCTTTCTTATATTGGGAAAGTGCCGCAAACATATTCCCCAATTTAGGACAATTTAATAAATATTGATGTTGTTTTTTTATGTGGACTTCTTGTAACATAATTATATCTAAATTCATCTTGTTGAGCCTGTTTAGAAACTTCTTCCTTTTAGTTGGAGAGTTGAGGCCATTAACATTGATAGATATAGATTCAACACATTTTTTTCCTCCTTATCTATGTTTGGATCTGGTTACTATTGCAGGTCTAGACTCTTGGGTTTGCAAATCTTTCCCTCTTTCCACTGTCGATCTTATCGGTCTAGCCTCTTTAATTTCCTTAGACTTACTCTCCTCATGTTTCCTTTCATTTTTCCTATCATCAATATCCTCTCGAAACTCAACTTGATTACCTTTGGCTTCAGTGGCTTGCACTAGCGTCTCTCCTTCCTCTCTCGCCCCTCTTTCAACTAAATCTTCCGTGCTGCCAAAGTTTCCCCTGTAGAATTCCTCTACTTTCTCTATTGAGTCTAGGTGAAACCTTTTCTCCTGCCATGTCACCAAAATCCCTTCCGGAGTCAACCATCTAAAGTTGATATTTTTCCTTGTCAATTTGGAAGTTATTTGTTGATAAGGCCTTCTCAGGTCTCTCATTCTTTTGGGAACTTGTTTAAGTACGATCAGCTGCTTACCTCGATATTCCACTGTATCATCTCTGAACCTGAAAAGAATTTCATCCCTAATTGATTTCTTTATAAATCTAACGTGCACTTCTCTGGGGAGGTTATGTCGTCTTGCATAATTTGTATGTATTCTATAGGTCTCATCCATCTCGCTGACCATCTCCTCTCTAGTTGACCCCAATGCTCCCACTAGGATATCTGCCATTATTACTGGGAGATCTTCCCCTTTCATCTCTCCTACATTTTGAAACCGTAAATAATGAGCAGCCTTCTCAAGTTCCAAAGAGATAACTGTGGTTTCTAATTCTTTGTTAGCTTGGACTAGCCTTTCGTTCATTTCATCCACTCTTTGCTCTTCTTTATCCATCCTTTCCTCCATTTCTGCTAGTTTTTGTTCATTTTTCATAAGTTGCTGGGAAAAGGATTCAAATTTCCCATCTATAGATTTAATTTTGTCCTTAAGTTCCCCTGTATCATTCCTTATTTCACCTATTTCTTTTTTCAGATCTTCATGGTTTTTGCACATTAACTCTTGCATTGATTGCAGCATTTGCTGCAAATCTTTAAGTGGGTTTGCCTTCTCTTTTTGTGCCATTTCTTCTAATGATCTTTGCCTCGCAGGGCTTGGTTCCAGCAGCATGGTTTGAGATGTCTGCTTTCTCCCTATTCCAACCTTTGTAAGATTTGGAATATTAGACATTCTTTTCAATTCTTCAAACCAACCTCCCCACTTATTTACAATTGTTAAAATATTTTCCAGAGTATCAAAGTTGTTACTAAAAATCAGTTCTTGGCATTAGAAAGCAAACCAAATCTACACAGTCTCTTTCCCTGGTTGTTTTTCCCTTCCCACTCTTGCAGCAGTTCTTGCTTTAGCCAGCAGGTGTCACTCTAGTATTGTCTCTAGTATTAAATCTACCCGTTCCAAGATGTCTACCTCCTTCTTTTCCTTCCCAGCGTTCTCCCTGTACCTTAGGACAGTTAGCCTTCCAAAGTTAAATTTCCGTGCCAGGAGTAAGGGAATAAGGGAAGAAAGAAGAGGCCCCCTTTCTCTTCTCCACAAATCCAACCAACATAGCAGGTAAGCAGGCAAATCTTTAGCCCAAACCTTCCTTTTCGCTGCTTTCCAGGAACGAGGGAAACCCTCCTCCTCTCTTGTAGGCTGCTAAAATCAGTCAAATTCAGCTGAAATCCTCCAGCACGGACTTACACCGGATCCCTTCTAGCCAGGATCACTGCTCAGGTAAATTTGACTGGAACTGTCACGTCACCGTCCAGCTACTCCACCGCTATACTTTGGCCAGCTGACAGCTGTTATTCCTTCACGGCCGCCATTGTCGGCCGTTTTTGGGTGGAGGTGTGTTCTGATTGGTTAAGGGGCTTGGCTGTACTCTGATTGGATGGGGGGTTGGCTGTGCTCTGATTGGATGGGGAGTGTTCTGTTTGGGTGGGGGTTTGTTGTGCTCAGGTTAGTCTGAGTTGCAGGGGGATTTGAGATGGTGAGCTGCGTTGCTGTTGTTTGGCTTCGTGTTCGTGGTCGTGCCACATCTTTATGGTGGGTGTCAGTTTGCTTCATGTATGGATTGGAGGGGTTTAAAGTGGCTAATGATGCAGCTGTGGACTGGCTTCTAGTTTGTGGTCGTGCCTCATCATCAGTGTGGGTTTGGGTTTGCTTTTTGCGTGGATGTGTGGTGGTGAAATCCTGTGTGGTTTTCGTGAGTGTGGGTCTGGTGTCATTCTTTGTGTTAGGAACTCATTTGCCAATAAGGGTGGGTTTCCAAATGGCTGGTAGGCGGGAGGTATCATCTCATTTATTCACGCCCACACAGCATGAATCCAGAGATATCATGGTCAGAAAACAAGCTCTGCTCATCAGATGTTCAGATGATACCATCTGAAATAGTATTAAGTAATAGCTTAATATTCTGGATAGTAGATTCAAGACTCAGAAGGGGCATGATGGATTTGAACACTGGGATCTATCCAACAAAATACAATGAGGGGTGATAATAATAAGGATTTAGGCAAGAAAATCCAAATGCACAGATAACAGAATAGTTGGTATCTGGCTCAATAGTAGCAATTGTGAGAGATATCTAGATGTCCTAGTAGACTACCACTTGTACGAGAAAGCATTGTGCTTCAGCTGCCAAAAAAGTTAATATAGTGCTAGGTTGCACCAACAGAGGAATAGTTTCAAGAAGTGATAGTACAACTTTATACTGCACTAGCGAGGCCACACTGGAAATACTGTGTCCAGTTCTGGTCACCATTATATAAAAAAAGATGTCGAGACCCTAGAAAGAATGCAGAGAAGAGCAACAAAGATAATAAGGGATCTGGAGCCGAAACCATATGATGAACAATCAAGGGAAGTAAATATGTCTAGTCCAGGGATGTCAAACCCGAACGCATCATGGGCCATATTGTGACATATTGGGATTTGTTTTGCCCTTGTGGGGTTTGGGTGGGCGTGGCCTGCGTGGGCCGGATGCGGTCTGCGTATTTGACATACCTGGTCTGGTCTAACAAAGAGAGGGACTAGGAGTAATATGACAGCAGTCTTCTTGAGGGGCTATCACAGAGAAGAGGGAGTCAACATATTTTCCAAAGCACTTGAGGGCAGGTCAAGAAGCAATGGGTGGAAGTTTATCAGAAATCCAAACTAGAACTAAGGAGAAATTTCTTGAAAGTGAGAACGTCTTACTTCCAGAAGATCTGAGTGCTCCATCACTGGAGGTTTTCAAGAAGAGACTGGATAGCCATTTGTACGAATATTATAGGATCTACTGACATGGGCAGGGGGTTGGATGGAACACCTCCAAGGTCACTTCCAACCCTGTTGTTCTGTTAGTATGTGTGCATGTGTGTGTGTAAAATCTATTCATCACCTATCTCATTGCAAGGGAACTTTTATGTTATATGTTATATGCTTCCCAAGTCTTCTGTTTGTGAAGACTTGGGAAGCAAGTGAAAAAAGAGTGCTCCAATATATACATAATGCTTTGGTGCCATGATAAGGGAGTCCCAAATTGTGTGTTCAAAATTAAGAGCATAGGAGGAAATAACAAAATGCCTGTATAATTTGCAGTGAATGAACATTCCAAGTACATGGCATAGATTTAAAACAAGGTAGAGCACCTGCAGTGTTAATTGACTCACTCTTTCTTCTCTTGCAGCCTGTGTTCAAAGGTGTCCTGACCTGTACATTGATATCAAAACAGAAAAGAGAGCGAAGTGGTGGAATATTCAGAAAAAAATGTTTCAAAATTGTGGAACACAATTGATTCAAGACCTTCATGATTCTCAGCAGCGGTGCCCTGGTGAGTGTTTCTCCTTGGCAATGAGTTTTCCTTCTACAATAATACAAGTTACAATGAAAGTGATTTTAAGTGATTGTTCTAGTAATAGGCTTCTTGCAAGAATATAGGCTAGTCTTCCTAATTTGTTAGATTCCATATGTACCATTATGTATTCAATTTGAGGAATAAAAGACAAGTCAGTTGGATTCAGCAATTATGTTTATGATTATGTTGGTGATCCAGTCTCTTCTAGAAAGGCAGTTTCAGTACAATCTGGTCACTGCACTTCCAACAAATAGAGTTAAAGTTGATTTCTCAATTATTGATATTGGTCACTTCCACTCCAGGTTTTGGTGCTGCCCCCAGATAGGTGCTGTGCTTCTATGTTCCCAGAATAAATGAACTCTTTGAACTATTTATTCTAACGAACTATCATCGGTTAAAAGAGCTTACAAAAATTAAAATAGCTATACAATGCATGAAAGCAAGAGCAGATTACTCTCTATGTTACAGTTGAACAGAGGGAGAGATTATTAGTTTTACTGGAATTACCTATTACCACATTCTATGGGCTGTTTTGCAACATTTTTTTAAACGGTGGGTTTACAAGTAAAAGAATGACTTGATTAATCTTGCTTGCCGGGAGCGGTTTATGAAAGGATTCCAATAAAACTATTGTGTCAATCACTATAAAATTCTGTCTATTGTTCTTATCACCTTGAGTCACATATTGCTGTCTTTGAATTGAGCAGGTGGAAGAAAGTTAAACTGAGGCTGTGGCAAAGCTCTGTGATTTGGCAGTTCTAAGATAATAACATACTCAATGAACTGTAGACTCAGATTTCGTCCCCAAGACCTAGCATAACTAGGAATATCCTTAAGTCACTTTACCATTTAGCATCTTGGACTCTGCTTGAGAAGCATCCAGTAATCTAAAATTCATGGAACAGGCAACAAATACTTTGTGGTATGCAATGCATGTTCCATGTATGTGGTTATGCCCAAAGAACACCCAAATTATACATGCATTAAATGTAAACTATGTGAACAACTAGAGGAAAAAGTAAGGGATCTAGAGGCAACTCTAGCCAAACTCCAACCTACGAAAGAAAACTATATCTAAATCGAACCAAACAATGGACAAATGAACTCCCAGAGGATTTGACCCTACCAATAAACCCTTTGAGGAAGACAAATGGAGGTATGTCACACACAGAAGGAAACACAACACTCAAAGAAAGAAACAGCATGCAACAAACAAACCTCTTCTGCCCAATCCTACCAAACCTGAAGCAGCCCATTAAAACTGAGCAATCGATTTCTCCCCTTAGATGGAAACATGCAGACCCACAACCTCCCCCTGAAAGAAGACATGTAGACACCTAGCAAAGAAACAACTTCAAATATCCTAAAAAAGCCACACCAACAAACACACATGAGATAAACAGAAAAGCACCCCAGACTGCAGCTCCCCCACAAAAAAGAAAGGAAAGTGTTGGTAATAGGAGATTCTATCCTCAAAGGAACAGAATCATTCATCATCCATCTGCAAACCAGACATACAATCCAGGGAGGTATGCTGTCTCCCTGGAGCAAAAATCAAAGATGTGGCTGAGAATCTAACCAAAATAATTAGGCCCACAGATTACTACCCCCTCCTCCTCCTCCTCCACATTGGAATGAACGACACAACAAACAACATGAGTACAATAGTGAGGGATTACAAAAAACTAGGCAATAAAGTTAAGAAGCTAGGAGCACAAGTAGTGTTCTCATCAGTGCTCCCAACGAAACGCCAATGCCCATTGAGGTAAAAAAGAATTTTAGAAACAAACCACTGGCTAAAGGGATAGTGTCGCCAAGAAAACTTTGGTTTCCTGGATCATGCACTGCATTTCCTACGTGAAGGACTCTTGGCAAGGGATGGGCTACACCTCACAAAACAGGCAAAAATGTACTTGGAAAAAGACTGGCCCAACTCATCAGGAGGGCTTTAAACTAAAACTATGGGGGGAGGGTGACCAATCTCTAGAATCTCTAGAACCCAAAACCAATCACAAATCCCAAGAAAACAAATCAAACAACGAGGTAGGCTGTGTTGAGAAAAAAGAAAAATGCAAACAACAATCAGGAAACACACCCATGGACAGGCATAAAAGTCTTAAATGCTTATATACAAATGCTCAAAGCTTGGGGAACAAAGAGGGCGAACTAGAAGCAATAGTACACAAGGAAGGGTATAACATAGTTGGCATAACAGAAACCTGGTGAGACGAAACCCATGAATGAAATAGACTGATGGATGGTTACAAATTGTTCAAAAGAAACAGGTCAACAAAAAGAGGAGGGGGAGTTGCACTATATGTAAGAGAACACTATATATCTGCAGAAATGCACATGATCCAAGACAAAATCATTCCAGAATGTATATGGGTCAATATAAAAGAGAAAAAAAGTGGCATTACTATAGGTGTATATTACAGGCCAACCAACCAATCAGAAGAAATAGATGAACTCTTTGCCAACCAGTTAACAAATGTATGCGGGAAGCATACCACACTAGTAATGGGAGACAACATCACCACCAGATGGATCTGTAGCTGGTTTACAAACCGTACTCAATGAGTAGTCCTCAATGGTACTACATCCACATGGAGAGAAGTAAGCAGTGGGGTACCACAAAACTCTGTCTTCATCAATGACTTAGATGAGGGAATAGAAGGGGAACTCATCAAATTTGCAGATGACACTAAACTGGCAAGAATAGCCAGCACCCCAGAAGACAAGCTCAGGATTCAAAAAGATCTTGACAAACTGGAACAATGGGCCCTATCCAACAAAATGAGTTTTAATGTGGAGAAAAGCAAAGTTTTACATTTAGGCAGGAAAAAGCAAAGATATACCGTAAGTACAGATTAGATGAGACCTGGTTCAAAACTGTAACTGTGAGAGGGACCTTGGAGTCCTAGTTACTTGACTATGAGCCAGCAATGTGCAGCAGCCACCAAAAAAGCTAAACAGAGTCATAGAATCAAGATCACATGAAGTATTAGTACCGCCTTATAAAATCCTAATGAGACCACACCTATAATACTGCAATCAATTTTGGTCACTATACTACAAAAAAATGTTGAGACCTTGGAAAAAGTTCAGATAAGAGCAACTAAGATAAGATAAGATTTGCTCACTTATTTCGTTTTCTACTTCTGCTTTCACCTACTACGGTCTTCCTGATATATAAATCTAAATTGCAAATGAGGAAATTGTGTTTTTATATATGAACTTATCTTCAGTTTAACAAGGAAGCATTTGTTTTTCTAAAAGAAAAAAAAAACAAAACATCACTTCAGCAATCAGGACTTTTCTCTTAATTTTATTCATTATTTATTTCTTAATCTTAAAATAAAATTAATTCCATATTAGAAAAGTATTTTAAGGAGAGGATATGAAGCAGTGATAAACTGAGCCATTAGGAAACTGCAGCTTGGACAGAGGCAGACATTTACAGGTTGCTATTATCTACAAAAAGCACATTAATATATAAATATATTACATAAAGTCAGTTATACCTGTTACTGGTTTCTAGTACAATTCAAAGTTTCTTTATTCTTTATATATGCTTCTATAAGGTGAGAATGGCCGAAAAGATCATTGGCAGTTCCCTCCCTCCCATCCAGGACATAGCACAGAAGCGTTGCTTGAGCAGGGTCCGTAAGATTATATGGGACACTACACATCCTCTTCACAACCTGTTTTCCTTGTTACCTTCTGGGAGGAGGCTTCGTGGTATCTGAAGCAGAACATCCAGATTCAGCCAGAGTTTCATTCCATACAGCATTAACCTTGCGAACTCTCAAGCTTCTTCCTTCCGTTATATATTCAAGATGGACAATATTTAATATTTATTTGCTACGTATATGTAGGGATGTGGGTCTATACATATGTTGTTCATAGTATGTATTAGGTGTGTGTCATGTATGTGTTTCACTTTGAGAGCGGGCAACTAAATTTCATTTTTGTTGTGTGCCATTGTGCCCACAGTATAAAAATGTCAATAAAGGCTATCTTATCTTATCTTATCTTATCTTATCTTATCTTATCTTATCTTATCTTATCTTATCTTATCTTATCTTATCTTATGGAATCAGCACTTTGGGTTGGTATAGGCAGTCCTTGACGTACGATCTCAATTGAGCTCAAAATTTCTGCTGTTAAGCGAAACACTTGTTAAGTGAGTTTTGCTTCATTTTACAACCTTTCTTGCCCCAGTTGTTAGGTGAACCACTGCAGTGTTCGTAAAACAGTTGTTAAGTGAATCTGGATTTCCCATTGGTTTTGCTTGCCAAGAGGTTGAAAAAGTGATCACATGACCCTGGGACACGGCAGCTTTCATAAATATGAGACAGATGCCAAGTGTCTGAATTTTGATCATGTGACCATGAGGATGCTGCAACAGTCCTAAGTGTGAAAAATGGTCATAAGCAATGCTTTTTTTGTTAAAAAAAAAAAAGGTGCCAGAACTCACAGACGTCATACAGCCCGCCTTGCCTATCCTACAAGGTTCCATCCAAAAAAGGTGCTGGAACTCCATTCTGGGCATTCTATGAGAAAAAAGCCCTGGTCATAAGTCATTTTTTTCAGGGCCATTGTAACTTCAAAGGGTCACTAAATGAACTGTTGTAAGTGAAGGACTACCTGTACTTAGTAAAGAAGCATGCAAAGATAATCTTGAAGAAGGAATGCAAGGGAGGTCGCATAAACATCAGCTTAGTCTTGAAAGTGAAAGGGTGAGAAAGAAACCGAAGATTATTCTGCCTTGATTCTCATTGGTATAAGAGGGGGGAGAGAACAACTCAAGTCTTGCTTTCAAGATTCTGCAACAACAGTCTTTGTGCAATCTTGTTTCCTTATCCAGCCAACCTTGAAAGTGTGAAAAGCAACAGAGACAACATTGGAGAAAAGGAGTAAGTTACAAAAAGTTTTAAGTCCAAGAAATGAACTTCCAGAGGTACAAGAGGGAGGGAAAGAAAACTGATACCGAACTTTTCAATATTCTGTTATTGTAGGCTATTTCAATAAAGTAGAGCCCCACTTACTTTTGAAGAATCTATTTCTAGACTTTGCCTACTTCAAAGCATGGAGCAAAAGGTTAACACGTATATAGCATCAGAATATCAAAACCAGAATCCAGTATGTTTTCTCTCAGGAGAAAATTTTGGCTGCATTTCATTTTCATGAAAGGACAGGAGTCAAAGCAAGAAGTAGTGTTTTTTTGTTACACACCAGTCTTATGGAATAGCCTTCAGTTAGAAGTGAGGGTTGTCCCATCTGTTACAATTTTCTGAAGGTTACTTAAGACAGAACCTCTGGAGAACATGTAGCAGTTAGCATGTTGTTTTCTATTTTGGTTAGTAATGGTTACATCAATATTATTATTAGGCAGTTTTATTATATTGGTTAATTAAGTTATTGCTATATAATGCAATATTGCGCTATGTTGGTATGGTTACTTGGTATAAAGAGAACATATAATAATCACATTACATTACTGCTTATGTTTTCCTATCTGAAATGTTTTTTGAGGCCTGAAAATACACAAGAAAAAAAGAGTCAATTCCAGGATTCTCAATTCTTCCAAACCAGCTAGACAAAAATATCAAATTCTGATTTTTTAAATACATAAATATTAAATTACCTTCATTTTTAATTCTAGATATATCCAGACGGCCTCTGTGGAAATTGAAAATGGATCAAGCTTTATTATGAATTCATAATTTGCTCATTGACAACTTGTCCATTTATTGGGTCTCAGATTATTGTTATGAGGTAATTAAAATTTTGGACCTGGAGGAATGTTGTCCATGGGGTCGTGATGGGTCGGACACGACTTCGCAATTAACAATAACAAATTAAAATCTTGAGGGGAGGGGAAAGTCCTATAATCAAAATACCTGTAAAATGTTTCAAGTTGGATGAAATGCTTCATCTGAGTCAAACTGCAATTCATATTTTTAAATCCTGATTCATGTTTGAACTGAGTGACAGTTACGGAAGAAAACTGGTCTAATCACAAATAAATATATTCAGCTAGACTAATGAAGTACATTTTATTTTAGATACCAGAACTCTGAATATATAAAATCAAGGTAATTTTAAAACCTTAGAATATAACTGTATAGCTTCACCCAGTAACTATTTCTTTTAGAACAAACCACATTGTTTATTCTAGATCCGGTAACTCTTCTACTGGTATTTGTTTTTAATTTTAAAGATAAGAATATTGGTTTGCCTACAGCAAGGAAAATCAATTTGTTATAGTCTTTATTCTTTTTGTTCTCATGTTTTAGTGTTTGCAACAGGAGTTGATTTCTGTCCAGATGAACAGAACATCCAAAGAAGCCCACATTATAGCTATTGATACTCAGCATGCCCTCACACTGATGGTCAATAATTTTAAAGGAAAAGAAGGTTAGACCTTTTAATATGCATAGCTTCTGCTATGTGGTTATCTCTTAGAGCAGGAGTGTCAAACTGCCAGCCCGCAAACCAGATGCATCATAACGAAACGGTGCCCATCCCATTGCCTGCAATAGCAAAAAAGTTGCGATACGTCACAACATGTCTCGTGACATTGCGAGTTTGACACCCCTGTCTTAGAGAAATCACAGACGTATTGTAAGTAATTTATTTAGATAATTTATCCAAAAAGGGACTGAAATGTCAATTTAGGTATATTATTTAATGTTATGCTAAAATATTAATGTTATATAAACAAAATTCAACAGGAAGCAGTAGTTGTTGACTCTATAACATATTCAAATATATGTGTAAAAAAATGGTATAGAAAAAATGAGGTAATAAATGGTAGCTTAAACAGTTGAAAGATAGAAATCACTGCAAATGAAATGAGAAGTATGAGGAAAGTAAACATATTGAGTATTTTTGAGATTTGCATATATTCCATAAGCTTACATATCTATAAGAAAGCAATGAATCAGAGTTTCCAGTGACGTCGCTGCAAGATGGGCGCTGGGGAATGAATCCCCAAGAAATCCCCAAGCTCCAGTGAGGGAGAGGGACTTTTTCCTTACCCCTCCCTTCCTGAACTATAAGCAGCAGTTTAAGATTTGGGGAAATTAAAACTGACTTATAACAATATTGTGAAGATGACTGAGGCATAAAGGAAGGATAATTTGGAAAACCTTTGGATTTATAAATCTTTTTTTTTTTATTCCTTGTTTGGAAACCATCTGGTTTTAATTTCTTAAACTTTTTTTAAAGTATGGTGGGAATGGACATCTAATGGCAAAACTGAGAACTACATTCAACCTTGCTTTTCTTTTTCCTTGTCTTTATCTTACTGAGTTGCTCTGATTGGAGTCTTAAAACTTGGCTGTATGCCCAGACATAGCTTATAATTTAAACATGTTGGTGTCCTTGGAATTTAAAGTCCTGAAGATTGTGGCTGAAAAAGAAAGACTCTTTTTGGATTGCCCTGTCTACAGGATGGATTACAATTATAAATAAAAATTGTGTTTGAAGTCATCGGATTTCCCTGGATTACAAATACAGCTTGACTTGGAATTTTTACAAGCTGTTTTGAAAGAGTGACTAACAAGAAATCCCTTCGAACAGAATACTTTGAATTACAAATTTTGGTGTATTTTTTTTCTTTTTTCCCTTTTTCTCTTTTTTACCATTTACTATTTTTATTGTTTACCTCTCCTATTTGTTAGGAGCCTACTGGATTATAAACTTTGACTTACTTGGTGGATTACAATGTATGATTTAAAGATGAAGATGAGCACTTCCAATCTAAAGTTGGAAAAAAAGGATCTTCTGCTCCCTCTTCGGCTTCTGCAAGTCCAGTCTATCAGAGATCAATTGATACAATGCTTCAATAAGAAAAGGCTAATATTTTCCAAAAGGACACTCAAGAAACCCTACAAGCAATTCAAGAGGCAATTGCTATTCACATGGCGGTCACAACGAGAAACCATGAGGAGTCAAAAAGTAATTTTGATAAAACGAATCAAAAAATTAACAATATGGATTCTCAATTTGAAAATTTTAAACAGATGATCACAGATAATCAAAAAGAATTCAAAAAATAGAAGATAAATCAATTGAGGTTGACCAGAAATTAGAAGTTTTAACAGATGAAAATCAGAAGTTGATTCAAATAAATGAAGAACTAGAAGACTCGATAACTAGGATGGAGAGAAAAAGAGCCTCATACTTTTTAAGATTTCAAAATATAATGAAAGATAAGGAAGAGGATCTCCTAGGCTTGATAATGGAATTATTGGCAGACGCATTAGGACAGGGCTTTTCAACCTTTTCACCCATTGTACCACTTTTAGGATATGGCAACATCGAGTACCACCAGGCGCCTAGCAAGGTGTCAAAAACCTGATGACCCCCCAAAAAAGGAAAAAAGTGATAAAGTACGGGTAGTCCTCAACTTACAACAGTTCGCTCGGTGACTGTTTGAAGTTACAATGGCACTGAAAAAGTGCCCCCTAAGCCACAGCCAAGCAAGACACCCGCCTGCCCACCCAGCGGCACTCTTCCTCCTGTCCGAGGTTTCCATTGTTGTGAGCATTTCTGTTGAGGATTGGCAGCGGGGGTGGGGTGGGGAATGTTTGGTTTTTATTCCCCCTGTCTGTTGGGTGGTTGCAGCAGGTTTTGGTCACTTCACATGACCCTGGGACACTGTGACCATCATAAATATAAATCAGTTGCCAAGCATCTGAATGTAAATCACAAGACCCTGGAGAGGCTCCAATATTCCAGCTGATCGGTGCTTCTTTTGCGCTCAGCAGAAGCGCCAGGATCAGTGCTGCTTTCCAGATGATTGGTGCTTCTTCAGGGCTTAGCAGAAGCACCAGGATCAGCGCCGAGCTCCAGCTGGAGACTGACACTGATTCTGGTGCTTCCGCTGAGCCCTGACAGCCTTGCAGCTCCAGCCATCTCTCACTCAGGCTTGTGCGGTACTGCCACCAGTTCAGCTCATTTCCCTCTCCCGTTACCATTTTTCTAGGATGGTGACGTACCATCTGACAGGTGCCAATGTACCACTGGTGGTACCCGTACCACTGGTTGAAAAGCCCTGCATTAGGAACTGGGAAACAGCAAATGAAAGGAGAATTAGACCAGATCTATCGAGTCAACTCAAACTATCCTAGAAGAAATAAAGTCCCCAGGGAAGTACATGTTAGATTTCTTAAAAGATCTACAAGAGACGAGATTTTGAGAAGAGTAAGAGACAAATCTTTGAAATACAAAGAAATTGTAGTCCTCAAACAAATTCCTAGGAGAATAAGAGAATCCTGAAGAGAATATCAGTTTCTAACTAGGAAATTAATTGAAAAAGAAGTGAATTTCATATGGCTGATTCCAGAAGGGATTTTAATTTACTGGGATACGAAAAGATATAGACTGGATACACCATTTAAAGCAATGGAATTCTTCAACAACCATAGAGCATTCTTGGAAAGAGGTGACTCTGAATCCAGTACAAAGAGAGAAACAAAGAAACAGGAAGAAATGGCAGTAGAAGGAGCAGTCAAACCAAGAGAGGAAGAAGAAATTAAAAACACATATACAGAAGAAGGACCTAGATATAATTGAAAGAGATGCAGGAGACTGGGATTTTGTCAATGAATATAAATGGACTAAAAAATTCTCCTTCAAAATGGAGAAAAATCTTACATGATTACAAAAATTAAAAATGGATATAATTTGTCTTCAAGAAATACACATTAAGAGACAACATTATAAGTTATTAGAACAACCAAAAATTGGTAAACTTCCCTTTACATTAGCACTTCAAAAGAAAAGAGGAATAGCTCTATACATTAAAGAAATGATGAACCCCAAACAAATTTATGCGGATGAAGAGGGGAGAATATTAATAGTGGAAATAATGATGGATCAAGAACAGATACTGATGGTAGCAATATATGCATCAAATGATAAACAAGAATAATTTTACCAAAAACTATATAAAAATATTAGATTTAAACTATCAAAATCTTTGTAAAATGGGAGACTTTAATGCAATAACAGATGTAACTTTGGACTACAAAAGCGCCAAACAAGGGAGAAAAGGAGGAAATATGTTACCTAAAGCATTTTTAAAAATGACAGAAGAACTCTGTATCCAAGATATATGGAGAGAAAAAAATCCAAAGAAATTACAATATATATTTTATTCAAATAGACATAAATCATGGTCTAGAATTGATATGATATGGACATCTTTGGACCTTAATACGATGATGCAAGAAATTGAGATAGAAACTAATGTCTGGGCAGATCATAACCCAATAAAGATGACTTGGAGAGGAACTAAGAAAATAAATCTATCTTCTTCTTCTTCTTGTGCCATATCTGTTATCAGACATTGGCGATCATGTTGGCGATTCTGTTTATATCAGCAGCCGCACAAAAAAGTGCTGCTGAGTTTTGTCCAAACCAGTCCCTTAGATTTTGAAGCCATGATGTTCTTCTTCTGCCTGGAACTTGTTTGCCTTCAATCTTTCCCTGGAGGATTAAATGGAGTATGCCGTATTTTTCTGGGTGTCACATCACATGTCCGAAATATTCTAATTTTCGTTTTTTAATTGTTTTGATGATTTCCCTTGGTTTTCCCAGGCGGCTTATCACCTCCTCATTTCTGATCTTGTCAACCCAGCTTATACGTAATAGCCGCCTGTAAATCCACATTTCAAATGCTTCTAGTCTCTTCAGGTGGCCTTCTGTCAGAGACCAACTCTCTACTCCATAAAGCAGGATAGAAAAAATATAGCATCTGACAAGTCTGATTTTCAGTCTTAGGCTTATGTTGTGACTGCAGAATATAAATCTATATTGAAAGAAAAAGAATTTCTACAACTAGCGAAATGGAATTGGATTTTTTCTTCAAAATAAACAAGAAAGAAGAAACATTGCTTCAAAATGTGTGGGATACGGGAGGCTTCCGGTTGGCTCGGCGGCTGCCGAAGGAGGTTGTTTGACAGCCTCCCGTCCAGGACTGTGTAAAAATCGCCAAAACAGCGCATATCAGCTGTTTGGCAGTTTGAAACTTCTCTCCGGGAAAAGGAGAGAAGGAGAGCTTACTCGTGAGTAGGAGTCGAGTTCCCTAGCCTCCCTGGGTGCTTCCAGCAAGGCGAAGGTGAGAACTCCTCCGGAGCTCAGAGTTCCTCCGCAGATCGGGACGTCTTCGCTATTAGCGAAGCCAGATGCCGTCTCCACCTCTGATGATTTTTCGGAATTTATTTGTGAGTACTTTTAACAGACGGAGCTAACTAGGAAACCTGGATTTCTTATAAGTAAACTAAAACTGTGACTCAGAAGATTAAGTATCCTTCTCAAATGATTGAAAATCGAAAGTTAACTTTTGGAGGAAAAAAAATGGCTGCGGCTTAGCCGCTTCTTTGTTCTAAAGAGACACTTTCACTTTCCTTCCGGTTGTGGATTGCTACATTGTAAAGCTGGAAAAAAATTCTTAAAAAATAAGGAAAAATTAAAGTAAAATCTGTTTGATTTTCTGCTGCTTTGGATTTTATACTAAGATCTTTTTTAAACTCAAGAATGGCTTCCAAACGAGGTGTAGTCCCTGCACCACTTAAATCAGCTGTTTCCTCTCCAGCTGTACAAACTACGCAACAGAGAGCTAAAACTCCTCCACCCTCTTCACCACCTTATATTACTTTAAAGGATTTGCAGGATTCTTTGATGCAGATGCAGACCCAGATGTCTAAACAAATTGTACAACAAATGAGAGTAGAGACAGAAGAGCTTCTTGCTAAAAAGAACGATGAACTTTGTGAGAGTATGTCTCAAATCTTTCAGGGCTTTGCTTTTCATATGGATCATATAGAGAATCGTGTGGAGGAAGTGGGAGAAAAAATGGAAGGAATGGAGGAGAAAATGGAAAAAGTAGAAGAGAGTATTGAGATTGCTCAAAATGATATTGTGATGTCTCAATTCAGAGAGATGGAACATGCAATAAGAATTAGAGGGCTTCAAGAAAACGCACAGGAGAAATTGAGAGAAGAGGTATCAGCTGCTCTAGCGTTGGTTTTAGACTGCGACCCTGAAATTATCTATGGAGAGATTGAAAAAATATTTAGAGTCAATTCATGGGTTGCACATCAGAGAAAACAGCCTAGGGATGTGGTTGTTTATTTTTCAAGAAAAGTACGTAGAAATGAAATTATACAGACCTTCTACCAACAGAGATTTCAGATTGCTGCTCAGGATATTATACTTTTGAAAGAAATACCTTCAAAGATTTAAAAAAAAAGAAAGGAGTTTGCTTTCTTGGCTCAGGAGTTGAAGAAGCAGCAAATACCTTTTAGATGGGAAATACCAGTTGGGATGGCCTTTACATTTGCTGGGAACCGTTATAGACTCAATACATTATAGAAGGCAAGAAATTTTTACCTAACGGTTCTGAAAGCTGATTCATCTTCTACATCACCAGCTAAAGGAACAGAAGAAGGAGTAGAACAATTGATTGTGGATTTACCTGGAGCTATGTCATTATCTGCAGGAGATTTTCAGAATTTACAAATGTTGGAGGCAAAACAGGATCCAAAGGATCAGAGAATGACACGTGAGGCTCATAAGCGTAAAGAAAGAGAACAACAGAAAGAGGCTATGCCCCAAACAAGTTCAACTACTTCGGAGCCAGTGGGAGGGGCCAGATCTAAAAGATCAGTTACAATGGATCTTCAAGGGATGATTCAGAAGCTCCAAAAACCAAAGGATGGTTAAGTTAATATCTCTAAATGTTAATGGACTGAATTCACCACAAAAAAGGAGAAAAATATTTTATTATTTGAAGCAGCACAAGAATGATATTATATGTCTACAAGAGACGCATATTACATTAAAAGATCAAAAGTATTTATTTAACCCTAAATTGGGTTTACATTTTGCGGCCTCCTCTCAAAAGAAAAAAGCGGGTGTAGTTTTTTATATTAAAAAGGAACTGATGCCAAAATTAATAGATGCTGATGTAGAAGGAAGATTTGTACTTGTGGAAATCATTTTGAATGGGAAAAAATGTCTTCTTGTGGGCTTATATGCACCAAATTTATATCAACAACAAAAGCAATTTTTTACTGTTTTGCATCAAAAGATAATGCAATTGGATTATAAATCGGTTATTATGATGGGAGATTGGAATGGTGTAATAGATCCAAAAAGAGATAAAAAGACTTCAGCTAAGACCTCAATGCAAATTAAATTGCCTAAAAGTTTTTTTGCTTTACAGGAAGACTTTGAGTTAAGAGATATATGGCGTGAAAGGAATATGGGAGAGAGTGACTTCACTTTTTTTTCGGATAGGCATCAATCCTATTCCAGAATTGACTTTATTTTGATTACTACTGATTTGATGCCTAGGGTTAAGAAGGTGAAGATTTTTCCTAAGATTTTGTCGGATCATAGTCCTGTATGGATGGAGATTTCAACTGATGGAGGTAGCAGAAGGACCTGGAGATTGAATGAGAATTTATTGAATTATGAAACAAATGTGCAGAAACTTAAGGATTACTTAAAAGAATTCTTCGCGCTGAATATGAATAAAGGCACCCCTTTATTCATAGTTTGGGACGCAAGCAAAGCAGTTATGAGGGGTGCCTTAATTTCAATGAACTCTGCTTATAAGCGAAAACAGCAGCAAAATTATAAAGATATAGAGCAAGAGATAAAAATAAAAGAAAAAGCTTTCTCCTTAAATCCAATAGATAAGAGTTTAAAAGCATCTATTATAATGCTGAAAGAACAGTATAATATGTTGCTCTCTGATCAAATTGCTATTAATCTGAAATATATGAAACATAATACATTTTGTAATGCAGATAAACCTGGAAGATGGTTAGCGTATCAATTACGTAAGAAACAAAAACAAAGACTTATTGAGAAAATGAACTATAAGGGTAAAGAAGTCTTTCAACAGGATCTGATTAAAAGGGCCTTCACAGAATATTTTTCCAAATTGTATGCCTCTGAGAATATACAACCGGATGAAATAGATAATTATTTACAACAAGCAAATCTGCCTAGTCTTTCTGAGGATCAAAAAGGAATGATGAACGGTATGATCACATTGGAAGAGATTGTAGAGGCATTTAAACAACTGAAGCTTGGCAAGGCCCCTGGTACAGATGGGTTTACTGCAATTTATTATAAAAAGTTATTGGAAGAAATGTTAGAACCCTTGAGATGTCTTTTTAATGATATTCTAATGGGGGGACAAATACCTTCATCTTGGAGGTGTGCATTTATCTCACTTATACCTAAAGAGGACCAAGACACAACCCAGCCTAAAAATTATAGACCAATATCATTATTGAATACGGATTATAAGATTTTTGCAAAAATATTAGCCAATAGACTAATGCAAGTAATGAAACAGATTATTCATATGGATCAGTCTGGATTTATACATGGAAGATATATGAAGAACAATGTTAGACAAATTGTGAATTTGTTGGAGTATTTGGACAAAAATAATCAAATCCCGGCAGCCCTTATCTTTTTGGATGCTGAAAAGGCTTTTGACAAATTGGATTGGCAATTTTTGCAGCGGTTGGTTGACAGAATGAATTTTGGGGATAGATTTTCTTCAGCATTAAAGGCCATTTATCAACTACAGTCTGCCCAAGTGATTGTTAACGGGGAATTGACAGACTCAATTAAAATTGAAAAAGGTACAAGGCAAGGCTGTCCATTATCCCCGTTATTATTCATCTTGACTTTGGAGATTTTATTAATCAAGATTCGAGAGTCCTCATTTATAAAAGGAATAACTTTGGGCAACAATGCTTACAAACTTAGAGCATTTGCTGATGATTTGGTTTTCACTTTGTCGGAACCAACTGACTCGGCAAGAAATTTGATACAGACATTGATACATTATGGGAAGGTGTCTGGATTTAAAGTAAATAATAATAAGACTAAAATATTAGTTAAAAATATGCTTAAGAAAGATATAGAAATTTTAAGCAATGTAACTGGTTTTGAAATAGTAAAAAAAGTGAAATATTTGGGTGTTGATATTACTGCTTCTAATGCTAAATTATACATGAATAATTATGATAAGTTATGGAAAAAAGTTCAAAAGGATTTGATGGAATGGAAGAAATTACAGTTATCATTACTGGGAAGAATTGCAGCAATAAAAATGAATGTTCTCCCCAAGTTTCTTTTTTTGTTTCAGATGATACCTATTTTAAAAAAGGATTCAAATTTGGAAGAATGGCAAAGAGGTATTAATAGGTTTATTTGGCAGGGGAAAAAACCTAGGGTAAAATTTAAAATTTTGCAAGATGTACGGGAAAGAGGGGGACTTAAAGCCCCTAATTTAAAATTATATTATGAAGCAGTGGTATTAACGTGGATTAGTGATTGGATTAATTTAACTAATAGAGATATTTTGATACCTGAGGGTTGGGATTTATATTATGGATGGCATGCCTATTTATTTTTTGATAAGAAAATTGACCGGGCTTTTAAATCTCATATTTTAAGGATTGCACTTTTGAGGGTTTGGAAAAAGTATTCATATAAGTTAAACTTTAAAATTCCAATGTGGGCTATTCCGGAACATGCAATACAAGAAATAGTAAGGGGAGCAAAATTACAAGGTATTGTTTATAAAGATTTACTTATGTTAAAAGGACAGGACTGGCGAATTAAATCATTGGAAGAGTTAAAACAGGATAATGTACTCCAGTCCTGGTTGTTACATCTTCAATTGGTTGAGAGATGGCATATAGATCAAAAATTGGGTTTAATGGTAGAAGATGTGAACTTGATAAAACAGATTAAAGATCAAAGNTGTATCCTAACCTGTGTTCGGGCGGGTTCGGTTCGGCTGGCCCTCCAACTGCTCTCTAGGCTTCTTTTCCGACGTTTCATCTCTCTCAGCTCCTCGGTGAACCAGGGAGCCAATCGAGACCTACGTCGGGTCAGAGGCCGCAAAGGCACGACCCGGTCCAATGCTGCGGCGGCAGTTGTCTCCCACGCCGCCGCCTGATCTACAAGAGACGAGATTTTGAGAAGAGTAAGAGATGAATCTTTGAAATACAAAGAAATTGTAGTCCTCAAACAAATTCCTACGGGAATAAGAGAATCCTGAAGAGAATATCAGTTTCTAACTAGGAAATTAATTGAAAAAGAAGTGAATTTCATATGGTTGATTCCAGAAGGGATTTTAATTTACTGGGATACGAAAAGATATAGACTGGATACACCATTTAAAGCAATGGAATTCTTCAACAACCATAGAGCATTCTTGGAAAGAGGTGACTCTGAATCCAGTACAAAGAGAGAAACAAAGAAACAGGAAGAAATGGCTGTAGAAGGAGCAGTCAAACCAAGAGAGGAAGAAGAAATTAAAAACACATATACAGAAGAAGGACCTAGATATAATTGAAAGAGATGCAGGAGAGTGGGATTTTGTCAATGAATATAAATGGACTAAAAAATTCTCCTTCAAAATGGAGAAAAATCTTACATGATTACAAAAATTAAAAATGGATATAATTTGTCTTCAAGAAATACACATTAAGAGACAACATTATAAGTTATTAGAACAACCAAAAATTGGTAAACTTCCCTTTACATTAGCACTTCAAAAGAAAAGAGGAATAGCTCTATACATTAAAGAAATGATGAACCCCAAACAAATTTATGCGGATGAAGAGGGGAGAATATTAATAGTGGAAATAATGATGGATCAAGAACAGATACTGATGGTAGCAATATATGCATCAAATGATAAACAAGAATAATTTTACCAAAAACTATATAAAAAATATTAGATTTAAACTATCAAAATCTTTGTAAAATGGGAGACTTTAATGCAATAACAGATGTAACTTTGGACTACAAAAGCGCCAAACAAGGGAGAAAAGGAGGAAATATGTTACCTAAAGCATTTTTAAAAATGACAGAAGAACTCTGTATCCAAGATATATGGAGAGAAAAAAATCCAAAGAAATTACAATATACATTTTATTCAAATTTGCATAAATCATGGTCTAGAATTGATATGATATGGACATCTTTGGACCTTAATACGATGATGCAAGAAATTGAGATAGAAACTAATGTTTGGGCAGATCATAACCCAATAAAGATGACTTGGAGAGGAACTAAGAAAATAAATCTATCTTCTTCTTCTTGTGCCATATCTGTTATCAGACGTTGGCGATCATGTTGGCGATTCTGTTTTTATCAGCAGCCGCATGAAAAAGTGCTGCTGAGTTTTGTCCAAACCAGTCTCTTAGATTTTGAAGCCATGATGTTCTTCTTCTGCCTGGAACTTGTTTGCCTTCAATCTTTCCCTGGAGGATTAAATGGAGTATGCCGTATTTTTCTGGGTGTCGCATCACATGTCCGAAATATTCTAATTTTCGTTTTTTAATTGTTTTGATGATTTCCCTTGGTTTTCCCAGGCGGCTTATCACCTCCTCATTTCTGATCTTGTCAACCCAGCTTATACGTAATAGCCGCCTGTAAATCCACATTTCAAATGCTTCTAGTCTCTTCAGGTGGCCTTCTGTCAGAGACCAACTCTCTACTCCGTAAAGCAGGATAGAAAAAATATAGCATCTGACAAGCCTGATTTTCAGTCTTAGGCTTATGTTGTGACTGCAGAATATAAATCTATATTGAAAGAAAAAGAATTTCTACAACTAGCCAAATGGAATTGGATTTTTTCTTCAAAATAAACAAGAAAGAAGAAACATTGCTTCAAAATGTGTGGGATACGGCACAGCATATTTCAGAGGGTTGGCTAAAACTTATATCGCTAAAAATAATAAAGAAAAGAAACAACAGTTAAAGTTTAAGGAAGAATTCAGAAAGTTAAAATCAGAATTACAAATAGATCCACAAAAGAAAATACTTAAGAAACAAATGGAGATAATAAAACATAAATTAAATCTAGCCGAGATGGAAATAATGGCTCAACAGATTAAAAGGGCTAAACAGAACTTCTTTGAAAATGCCAACAAGCCAGGGAGATGGTTAGCATATAGACTGAAAAAAGAAAAAGAGAAAAAATTGATAAACAAACTGCAAGATGCAAAAGGTGAACTACAGTTTCCAAATGATACAATTAAAAAAAGTATTAAAGATTATTATGAGATACTTTCTAAGGCAGAGGAAATTCCAAAAGAAAAAATACAGCAGTATTTAATAATAATAATAATAATAATAATAATAATAATAATAATAATAATAATAAAGTTGGAAGGGACCTTGGAGGTCATCAAGTCCAACCCCCTGATCAGGCAGGAAACCCTATACCATTTTGGACAAATGGCTATCCAGTCTCTTCTTAAAAACTTTCAGTGTTGGAGCATTCACCGCTTCTGGAGGCAGGTTGTTCCATTGGTTAATTGTTCTAACTGTCAGGAAGTTTCTCCTTAGTTCTAGGTTGCTTCTCTCCTTGCGTAGTTTCCACCCGTTGCTTCTTGTCCTGCCTTCAGGCGCCTTGGAGAATAGCTTGACTCCCTCTTCTTTGTGGCAGCCCCTGAGATATTGGAACACTGCTATCATGTCCCCCCTCGTCCTTCTCTTCATTAAACTAGACATACCCAATTCCAGCAGCCGTTCCTTATATGCTTTAGCCTCCAGTCCCCTAATCATCTTTGTTGCTCTAGAACCATGGTGGCAAACCTATGGCATGCGGGCCACAGGCGGCACACAGAGCCCTCTCTGTGGGCACATGTGCCGTCGCCCCAGTCCTAGGCCTTCAGCCCCATCCATCAACAACCTGCATCAATACCCACGCAGGATAATGTTGCCGTGGCCACCCCTGCCTCCCCAAGCATTTTTTACTAACCTGCCTTTCAGCTGCATTCTGTTTCTCCATTCGCTTCTCAGCCTTCGTCGTGTGTTTGTGGGGCTGTCAGTTAAAAAAAAAGTTCCATCAGACTTTCTAACTTCTTGCAAGATCTCAAGAAGTTAGAAAGTCTGATGGAACTTTTTTTTTTTATCAATAGTCCCACAAACATGCAGCGAAGGCTGAGAAGCGAACACAGAAACGGAATGCAGCTGAAAGGCAGGTTAGTAAAAAAAGCACTTGGGGGAGGGGAGGGCATCCGGGCGGGGGTGGGCACAGCAATCTTACCCTGTGTGGTGGCGGGAGGGTAGGGCACATGCCCTTCCCATGCCAGGCCAGCCCCTGCAGCCCTGGGGTGGCCGTGCTGGGCGGTGGTGGGCAGGGTGTTGATGTGGGGTCCGGCAGGCTGACCAAAGCAGCAGGTAGAATGCCGGAGGCTCGGGAAGGGAAGGCGCTGAAGTGGGCGGTCGGGCCATTGGCAAGAGCAATGCATCTGAGTGGAAAGTGGCCTCAGAACAAGTGGGGCAGGTAAGGAAAGAAATCCTCGGTCCTCCCAGAAATTGCCTTTCTTTCCTTACCTGACTTCCAGCCCCATGTCATTTTTCCTTCGCGATCCGCCATCGCGTGCAAGGAAACAAAAGAGGTTTTTTGGGAGGAAAAAAAGGTCAATTAATTCCAAATTCTCATGAAAGATCGTGAAGTTGGAATTGATTGATTGACCTTTTTTCCCCAAAAAAAACTTCCTTTGTTTCCTTCAACGTGGCGGCCGGGGCTTACGAAGGAGAGCCAGTATGAATCAAATTGCAGGCAGCCGGCAGTCAACAGAAGTAGCCTGCAGTAGTGCATTCTAACCACTGCGCCACCACGGCTCAGAAAGAAGGCACTCAAAATGCAATCTTTTCCCTTCCTCAAAAAATAATTAGGAAGACATTCTTGCTTTATAAAGTAAAATTCAGTTTTAACAATTTTTCTTCTTTGGAATAAATCCTTATGCTTTTAAAAGATATCTGCCAGAAATACAGTATATGCAGTGAAAGAAAGCTGTATTTGATTTATAAAACCAAACAACAACACAGTATCATCTGATGCAAAAAGATTTATCCATCGATGGTAAGAATACATTACAGTCTTTTTTTTATTTTTTTTATTTCTTTTTATTACTGGGGGCAAAATTGTGAATTTTTGCTTATCACATAGATCAGGGGTTTCAAATTGCAGGCCCATGGGCCGATTGCATCATGTGGAGGCCATGCCCACCCCAGCTCCAGCAATGCGAAAAAAGTTACAATACTTTGCGGCACGTCACATGACGTGGTGAGTTTGACACCCGTGACATAGACAATGCTGAGGATTGCCACCCTCTACTATGCTAGATAATTGAAAGTATGAGAAAGTTAAGGTCACCTCCAAGTCTGGTCACCTTTTAGTTAATTGGCTTTTAAAAATCAAATTGGGGTTTGGGTATAGACAGAAGACAGACATTACGTAGTTGGATTAACATGAATGAGGAAAAAAATAGAGAAATGATCCTATTGAGTTTAACACCAGTTTACCCTGGTTTTTCTTTTTGCTGACCCTCCCTACCCCCCAACAAAGCACCTTGCAATTCCATTTAAAGCAGAGAATAGAAGCCTCCTCACTAGTTCAGAGGACAGTTCAAGGGTAGGCCCTAATAAGGGAACTGCACATAGCACATGGAAAGAGACCCAGTGCAGTGCAGTGTAGTGCGTAAGGCAACAGACTGGAATTCAGGATCCTGCGAGCTCTAGCCCTGCCTAAGATACAAAGCTAGATGAGTGACCTTGTGCCAGTCACCCTCTCCTAGCCCTTGAAAAGACACAAGGGCAAACCATTTCTCAAATCTTTCCAAAAAACCCGGCAAGGACTTCTCCAGGCAGTCTTCAGGGGTCGACACTGACTTGAAGGCACCAACAACTACTAAACTGTTGCAGAAAATAGAAAAATTGGCTGGTTTGAAAATAAATAGAGAAAAGACTAAGGTATTAACAAAAAACTTAACAGACAAACAGAAAACCCAACTCATAAAAAAGACAATTCTGCAAATAGTCAAAAAAGATAAATATTTATGAATTTACTTAACACCAAAATGTACAACACTAAAAGAAGATAATTATGAAAGACTGTTGAAACAAATAAAACTAGACTTGGAAAAGTGGGAAAACCTTCAACTGTCACAGCTAGAAGAATAGCCACAGTGAAGATGACTGTCCTGCCAAAACTACTCTTTTTATTCCAAACAATTCCGGTAAAATTGGGAAAGGCATTTTTTGATGATTTAAATGCAACAATATTGAGATTTATATGACAAGGGAAAAAAGCACGAATCAAAGTGAAAATGTTACAAGAAGCTAAAGACAGTGGAGGGTTAGGACTCCCGGATTGAAGACTTTATTATCAAGCAGCCATTTTACCATGTCTCAAAGAATGGATAACGCTGAGAAATAAAAGATTACTCTACCTAGAGGGGCATGATCTACGATGTGGTTGGCATGCCTTTCTGTGGTATGGTAAAAATAAAATACATAGATATTTCCAAAACCATATTTCTACCAATGTACTGTTGGTAGAATGGGAGAGAATAAAACAAAAAAAATTATATTAAAATACCAGAGTGGCTTTCAACAATGGAAGCCTTTGCTTACCCAAATTTAATCAACTATGACAAAGTCGTTACTTACAAAGACATTTTGGATAAGGACGGAAAACTTAAAGACAGGCAAGACTTACAACAACAAGGTATTGACTTAGCATGGTGGCCTTACTTGCAAATCCAAACAAGATATGAGAAAGATGTAAAGACAATGGGATTTTATAAAGAACAGATAGAATTTGACCAAATACTTTTGAAAACAGATGAAAACTTGATTAAGAAACTTTATAGATTTCTGCTAAACTGGAAGATGGAAGAAGAACAATTAAAAGAAAATGATAGTATGGGCAAAAAAAACTTTGGATATTCTATAGATTTAGAAGATTGGCAAAAGCTATGGGATAGAAACATTAAATTGACTAAAGCAGCTTCATATAAAGAAAACTTGTATAAAATATACAATAGGTGGCACATGACACCAGTAATGCGAAAATGTTTAAAAATGTTTTGAATAATTGTTGGAAATGTAAACAAAAGCCAGATACCTACTATCATATCTGGTGGGTATGTCCTAGTGCGAAAAAAAGTTTGGTTTAAGATTCATACATGGTTGGAAAAGATGACTAAAACACAGATAGAATTCAAGCCAGAATTGTTTTTGTTAGGAATATTAGGACCTAAATATGGGAAAGAGAATGAGTATTTAATATTACATATATTGACAGCTGCGAGAATAGCATTTGCCCAATATTGGAAAAATGAAAATATACCATCTGATGAGATCATAATCAGGAAAATTTTAGAATGTGCAGAAATGGGCAGACTAACCTTAGAGATTAAAGAGAAAGAAGACTCAGTCTATTTTAAAACATGGGAAATTTTTTACCAATAGTTAGCAAAACGAACTAGCGAGAAATGATTGTGATATTTAATAAGATGAATGATATGTACTGATTAATCGATACTCTTTATGATTACTGTTTTTCTTATTTACTATAGCTATTTACTATTACATCAATTACTGTTATCGAATATATGTACCCGGACAATAGTCTGCTTGCAAAAGCTTGGAAATGTTATTGGGGGCAACCCCATTGTTGTACCTACCCCTATCCCAACCCCAACCTTGAATCTCACTAGAACCCTAATACCTATATTGACCCTATCCCTTCCCTAATTTTATAAAACTCAATAAAATATTGTATTAAAAAATAAAAAAGGACCAAACTTCAACCTTTCATCTTCAATCAGACTTATTGTCTTGAGGTTCCATCTCTTTAACACTGGACTTTCCCAGCTCTGCTCCCCCCTTGAAAAGGTGGCTTTGTCTAATGATAGAAATAACCCCAGGTACTCAGACAAGGACTTGACAAGCTTCCCCAACAGTTGCCATCAAATCAGATCTCTAGGATTTCCGGTCTTTAACCTCCCAGTTCTGTCTCAACTGGAATGGTCGCTCTCCTAACATCCACCTGATATCTACAAATATGGTTCTTAGACATCTATTGAACACGTGCCATTTTCCTGAAGCCGTTACTATGTAAATGTCACCTTTCCCCCCTTCCTTTTTAATATCTGTTTATCAATTTTAATTGTAGTTGATAATCTTTCAATGATGTTTATTTTCTTTGTCTACCACTTGAACAGTGTAAAAATAACAAAATGACTTCACTATGTGGCTTTGCTATAAATACAGAGGAAATGAGAATATACTGTATGTGATATTTCCAACTTTCCTACAGCTGCCAGAATGTTTGTCTAACTATAGTTCTTATCATATTATAAACCCAGATAGGAAGGCAGACACCATGCATCAGCACACGTGACTTTAGATCAATAGCTCCATTTTTAAAAGAAGAACAGCAGCACCTCAGATACAAATACGGCTCTTCTTAGATTTCATTAGCACTTTTGATGCCATCGACCCTTTTGTTATTCTGAACAGGTTATAGAAATTATATACTGGAGTCGAGGCTTGAATTAGTTATATTCTTGCTTGGATGGCTCGTTCCAAATAGTGGTAGTAGCAGAGTCCCATTAAGGATTTCTTTCTTTCTTCCATGCTACCTTTGATATTTCAATCAATCTCTGGGTGAGAGAGATCCAGAAATAATTACAAAGGGTAGATGACTTTGAATTTTATTTTTTTTCTCAACATACATAAAGAATTATGTTAATAGATAAAATAGTGATTAGGAAACGTGAAGCTAACCATACAAGAAGAAAATACTGGTATGCATATGTGTTCAAAGTGTCCATCCAGTTCTGAATGGGGTTTTCAGAGAGATTCCTGATCCAGAGTTGCCTCTGTGACAAGAAATAAACATTCTTCATCAGCTTTGGTTGATAAACTAGTTGTCGCTGAACAGCCTCTGTGACAAGAAATAAACATTCTTCATCAGCTTTGGTTGATAAACTAGTTGTCGCTTTTCCTGCAGGTGACACCCTGCCCACCCTTCACCCTGCTGCGGTCATCTTCCACAGTGTGTTGTTTTCAAAGAGTCTTAAAATTTCAGTGGCCCAAATAATGCTGCAAGATTTTTGGAGACGGAGCAATTTGCCATGCCACTCCAGTGATTTATTAGCTGCCCAGGATGTTTGTGGGCTCAACATCTAATGCTATTTTGACTTGGGACTAAATTTTTAGAAAGAGTATGTACTCTCACATCTTTCAGTTTGAGCCATGAAAGCTTTTTCAAAGTTTATTTTATTTTATTTTTATTTTTTTGCTCCTGACATGTGAAGTAAGGAAAATGGAATGTTTTCACTGAAAAAGGTGAATAGTCCTTATACAGCTAATTTTGTTATTTTGCCATCAAGTAATTTTTTTTTATTCCCCAGTCTTTTTAGTACCTGTTAATGTTTTCATTGTGTACTGTAAATGTGGATTTTTAGCCATACTCTGAGTCTTCTTTCACTCCCTGCTATTTTTTTTAATGTCACAGTTTATAGACATAGTTTTAGTTACAGATATACAAAGATCTGATACCGTATTCTGCATTAGGAAACCTGAAAATATTACTGAAGATTTTATAGAGATGCAATAAATAAATGAATACATATATACGGGGTAATCCTGCCACTATACAAATGTCATGTGAACGTTCTACACATTTGTAAAACATCCTTCTGGCACCAGGAAACCTAAAGATTTTATCATTGGTAGCCCCTAGGGCCATGAGTAATAAGAACTTTAGTCCAACACAATTGTAATGGTTCCAGATGGGAGAATGGCTATTATTGTGTAGTGGGTTTTTTGGAGGCATTAACCAGACCGGGTTAATAAAACAAGATTTATTGCAACAGAAACAGAACTGGCTTAACCGGCAGAATGACGGCTATTTATACTTGCTGCCTCTAGGCGGTGACCAATCAATTCAAACTGTGTTTTCCCGCTCAAATTTGAACTTAACTTTTCCCTCCAAAACGGTTGGAGACACGTTTAAACTAAAACACATTAACTCTTGATATCAATACATAACATCCCTTCCCCCTGGATAAAGTGGCTTCTTGTATACTTGATGTACATAGTCTTTGAGGTAGACCGGTGGGTTGCGAGTTCTGCCGGAATGCCGCAAAGCTGTTTGGGTTTCCGACTCGACTTACCGGTTGTCTGCACCGGGTAGACCTATGCCGCAATAGTCGTTTGAATCAGTAGACGGTAAAGGCGGTAGACCTGTGCCACTATGTGCGTTCGAGTCATTTAACAGCAGAGGCGGTACACAAATCCTTAGTGCCTCTGTCTCTTTAAGCACAGTCTCGCCAGGTGTGGGCGATGCTGGAATGGCAGCTTCACCTGTGGTGTCTATAGTCTCTTCTAATTCTACTTCTGAGCTCTGCTTTGTCTGCCGGCACCGCAATTGGTCAATGTGGCATCAGATCATACGACCATCGTCCAGAGCCACCTCATATGATAGCGACCCTGACACTTTCGTAACTGTAGCAGCCACCCACGGTGCTTCCTGCCCATAATTCCTAACCCAAACATGCTCACCCAACTGTAGATTCCTGGGAGGCTTGGGTTGTGCCATTTCAGCAGCTATCCTGTCAGGGTGGAGGCGGTCTAGCTTTGTTGTGAGCTGACATCCCCACCTTAGTTCAGCTGGGCTACGTCCCATTGCGGTGCATGGAGTTGTGTGCTGGCATAAAAGGAAGTTTGCCAGGCGATGATTCCAGTCTCCCTTAGTCAGTCTTTTAAGGGACTCTTTAGTGGACCTTACCATCCGTTCAGCCTGGCCATTGGTAGCTGGATGGAACGGAGCCAAAGTGGTGTGTCTAATCATGTTAGCATTAAGGAATGACTGAAATTCTGCTGCTGTGAATTGTGCCCCGTTGTCAGACACAATGACGTCTGTCAACCTATGTGTGGCAAATAGCCGGCGCAGTTCCTGGATGACCCTGGCAGTAGTCATAGATTGGACAGATACTACCTCTAACCATTTTGAATAAGTGTCCACAACAATGAGGAATACTTGTCCCTGAAATGGACCGGCAAAATCAATGTGCACGCGAGACCATGTGGCTTGTGTGGTCTCCCAGCAGTGCACAGGTGCCTGGGGCATTTCTGGACGGGTCTCTTGGCAGACCTGAAAACTCTTTACTTGAGCCTCAATGTCCTTCTCCAGGCTTGGCCACCACAAGTAACTTCTTGCAAGTGCTTTCATTCTTACAATACCTGGATGTCCCTCATGCAGAGATTCTAACACTCTGGCTTGCATTTTGGGCAGAACAATTACTCTGCTTCCCCATAGCACACAACCTTTGTGGGCTGACAGCTCATCTTTTCTGCATGTATAATGCTGAAACTCTGGACCTGGTCTGTTTTCTGGCCACCCCTTCAACACCCAGTTGAGAATGCGGCTGAGCGTCCTATCAGTGGCAGTTTCAGCAGCCACATCTCCCGCATATAGGGGTGTCTCTGGAAGATCCTGGATTGCCAGGATGTGAGCTGCTGGGGCTGGATCTGGATCTGTATGTGTGGCAAAGGTAGTCGGCTGAGTGCATCAGCATGGCCCATTTCCTTGCCAGGCTTATGGACTAGCCTATATGAATAGGCAGCCATAAAGATTGACCATCGCAGCATCCTTGGTGACAGGATCTGCGGAGTCTGGTTGTCAGCCGTAAAAAGGCCGAACAGCGGCTTGTGATCTGTAAAAATTGTAAAGGGTCACCTGAATAAAAAATCATGGAACTTCTTAATTCCTGCGACAATTCCTGCTTCTTTGTCAATTTGGGCATAGTTCCTCTCAGCTGATGCTAATGTCCTAGAGTAGTAAGCAATAGGGGCTTCACAACTATCTGGCATTTGATGGCTTAACACTGCCCCAATGCCATAAGGTGATGCATCACATGCTAATGTCACTGGCAGTTTCTTGTTAAAGTGAGCTAACACGGAGCTCGAAGATAGCAGTGATTTGACTGCTCTGAATGCCTTGTCGTGGTTGTTTGTCCACACCCAAGGTGCTTTTTTGTCTAGCAGACAGTGGAGTGGCTCTTCTAATGCTGCTTTGTGTGGCAAAAATGAGTGGTAAAAGTTTAATAGTCCCAAGAATGCCTGCAGCTCCCCATTAGATTTAGGCCTGGGGGTTTGTTGGATGGCTTTGAGCTTAGCATCAGATGGATGGATTCTAGCAGCATCTATCCGGAATCCCAGGAACTCTGTAGAGTCCACGCCAATTTGACATTTGTCTTTTTTTAGCTTCAAGCCCACCTCACGGAACCTTTGAAGCACTGCTCTGAGACATTCAGCTAGGAGTGCTGCTGATTCTCCTGCAATCAGGACATCATCAAAATAGGGGCAGACCCCAGGTATATTTTTTAGTGTCCATTCCATAATGCTTTGGAACAACCCGAGGGCTATACTTACCCCAAACTGCAGGCGGCGTACTCTGAATGCCCCTCTGTGGGTGACGGTGGTCGACTGGTAGCTGTTGATATGCTTGTGCAAGATCTAGCTTGGCAAACAGGCTGCCTCCTTGGAGTGAGGCTAGAATGTGGCTTACCACTGGAACTGGATAAACGTGTTGCTGAAGTGCCTTGTTGATTGTGCACTTATAGTCTGCACAGATGCGGACATCCCCATTAGGCTTCATTGGGGTTACTATCGGAGTCTCCCACAGGCTACTGCCCATTGAAGCACTCCCTGTTTCACTAGTTTGTCCAGCTCCACATCAATCTTCAGTTTTAAAGCGAAGGGCACTCTGTGTGGTTTAATTCTAATGGGAGTGACTGTCAGGTCAAGGTTTAGGGAAATGGACGCCCCTCTGTATTTCCCTAGGTCGGAACTGAACACATCAGCATACTCTTGGCATACTGCTGCCAGGTCAGCTGCTTGTGTGAGATGGATGCCTGTTACACAGATGCCCAGGGCTTCGAATCAGTCCAATGTGATGAGACTGGTGCGCTATCCATTGACAACTACCACACTAAGGGGACCCTCAAACTCTTTGAATTTGACCCTTACAGTGGCTTTACCCCTAACAGACACATGGCAATTTTGAAAGTCAGTTAGGATAAGGCTTGACGATTTGAGTTGAACTCGCCTCTTGCCCTTTGTACAATTATAATCAAAAGTCTTGTAGGAAATGATTGATAGAGCTGACCAGATGTCTAGCTCCATAGAACATGGGATCCCTTGAAGTTTAACTTGAAGTCTCAACTTCTCTTTGAGAGGGCGTTGGGCTCCCATCCGTTGAATACGTTTCCCCCCTGAGCAGTATCCAACCCTGTTCTGCCCCGGGACCCATCTACCTTTCTGAGATACGTCTGCAGGGCTAGCTTCTTTCTGGCGGCCTCTACAGACCCTGGCGATGTGGCCTTGCTTCCCACAGGCACGGCACACTGCTGTGCGAAACCTGCACTCAGTTCTTTTATGTTGTCCTCCACAACTGGCGCAGATCAGAGGAAGGACTGGTTGTTCTGTTGCACGCTGCCGTCTAAATGGCTCTCTTTGGAGTCGGTCGATCTCATTGACTTCTTCTGGTTCACTCAGTCTCTCAATGTTCTCCTGATGTATTGCTGCACGACTGGAGTGTGTTTTCTGAGGCCGGAGTGCCTTCACTGCTCCGCCGGCAGCCTCATCTGCCATGACTTCCTTCAGAGCGTCTTGGAAGGTTAGTAGGGTTGAAGGTTGGCAATTAGGCACTGTTGCAACTCTCTGTTCAACAGCCCACACACAAGTCTGTCTCTTAGACGATCTTCCAAGTCAGGGAACTCACATTGGCATGAGGCTTGACGAAGTGCTGCCACAAACTCAACTACTGATTCATCTAACTTTTGCTCCCTTTGTTCGAACATGTGACGCCAAGTGATGATGGACAGCTTTGGCTCGAAGTGCTCTTTTAGCCTTCTCTTTAAGTCTGCATAAGTTACTGATTCAATGCTTGCTGGTGCTACTAGATTCTCGGCGATGTCACATGTGGCTTGTCCACACGCGCAGAGTAGAGTAGCTGCTTTCAAGCCATCTTCTCTAACCTGGTTGGCCCGCAAGTAGTTGTCCACCCTGGAGATGTAAGAACTCCATTGTTCTGGATGGGAGACATCGAACTCATTTAGTTTGCCAAGCTTGGCCATGGTAGTCGTTCGATGAGGTCCTGGACTCTGCCTCTCTTGCTGTGAAAGGAGATGAACTGCCTAGATCCTGGAGTCAGATCCCACAGGACGCTGTGCCTCCAGTTTGGCTTACTGGCAAGCAGGGTGGGGACGTGGTCCCACCAGGGGTCTGGTGCCTGGGCTAACACCCTGTGACTTCAACTCTAATAGGCATCATTCTCTCTTTCAGCAAGATCCCACCTTCATTGCCACTATTGTGTAGTGGGTTTTTTGGAAGCATTAACCAGACCGGGTTAATACAACAAGATTTATTGCAACAGAAACAGAACTGGCTTAACCGGCAGAATGATGGCTATTTATACTTGCCGTTCTAGGCAGCGACCAATAAATTCAAATGATGTTTTCCCGCTCAAACGTGAACTTAACTTTTCCCTCCAAAATGGTTGGAGACACGTTTAAACTAAAACACATTAACTCTTAATATCAATACATAACAGGTATTATGAAATATTTTTAAGCCTCAGAATAAGAATAACAATAAAAAAGATGCATGAGAAATAATGTATTTAATAATAAAATATTTAACAATAAACAGTGCTCTGGATAAGTAGGATTAGTCTTCTTCATCTTCCTCCCCCTCTTCTGAACTACTGTAAATAGAAAGGGAATAAAAGATGATATTACAATGTGCTTATAAAACTGCATAGTCTTCTAAACGGTCTCTTCAACTTTTGTCAAGCTATTATTATTATAATAGATCCAGAATCCAGAATCCTTTTTCTTTTCTGAGAAGAGCAAGAATTTCAGTATTTGAATTTCTGCCATGCTGAGTAGTGACCATGCAGAAAAGAGCAGAAGAGAGCAACTATACATAGCAAAGATCAAGGGAGTCCTAGGACTGGCCTGTCACAGTTCTGCTTCTTGATTGCTCCTGCTTGGCTTTTCCAACTGTTCAAGCCGTTAAAGGTAGAAAATAGAATACCTAATAGAAAATCAATACCCTTTTTTCAATTTCATGTCAGAGCCAATGACACTGCGAAAAAGGGCTTGAAAAGAATAGTGAGAGATTATGAATAACTAGCCAGGATGGCTGGAGTTCAGAACGCAAACAGTGTCCTGAGAATATTAACCATTGTAGGAGCTGCGCTAAGAGGTAAGATTATGTCTTACGTCCTACTCTTCGTTAAAGTTGTTGCGAGATCATCGGTCCGCGAGATTCCCTGCTCCTGAGCCATTGGTAGGTATCTTAGAAGAGTGTTGTCGATGAAACCCAGACCGTCGTAGTGAAAGACAGATCCCCTCCCTGTCCCTTTCTCTCTTCACTTCGGGATTCCACTCGTCATTTACAAGGTCTCAGAAACCTTCCAAGAAGACTGAGGAAAGAACTACCATGCTCTGGCTTCTCTTTTTTGACATGTTTGAATGAAATGAGTTGTTTATAACATAAATGTTTTAAGCTGCCTTGAATTACCTTATATGAGTTGGGCACTTATACACATTTGTTTAATAAATAAATGAAAATTTCTGTGTCCCTGTAAACAAGCATCTATGCTAAATGAAAGTTATTTCAATAAGAGGAATAAAATGGGTGCAGTTAAAAAACGGAATACCGTTTATTCCTAGTAAACCAGTGTTTGGAAGGATTCTTACTATGGCATCCCAGTGTAAATGTACTTAGGAGTAAAACACACTATATTCTCTGGGGTTCATGTGTGAATTGGTTATATAGCTCAGGATGCATATTCTGACATCAAAACCAGAATTGTAACAGGCAGAACACAATGCTATCTTGCCTACTGAGATACTTTAATGAGTCCTTTGAGTTTCCGTTTGTTTTTTTCCCCACTTCCTACCCTTTCTCAACAATCCTCGAATCTTTTTCTCTAATTTGCCAGCTGAAGTTCATCCCACACCTCACAGTACTTTCTGTCCTAATTACTAGTATGCAGTAATTACTAGTATGCAGTATATTGCAGGCTAACTCTGCCCACAGCCAGGAGTTACATCCTGATCAGGGCAAGGTTGACTCATCCTTTTCTCCTCCCGCGGTTGGTATTGCTCCCAACAATATTTTCCCCATACTGTTGGGGACATTATTCTGACACTATAAATAGCTCAGAGAGTGCTGCAAAAGCACTGTGGGGTGGTATACAAGTCTAAGTGCTGTTGCTTTTGTTAATTCTGTTCCAAGATCCTAGCTTCTTTGCCAGAAAGCAACAATTGACTTCTAAATCTGCGTTTCCCAATTCTATTAAACCGAGCTAATATGAAAACATCGTTATATATTTTAACAGACATGGGAAAATATGATCCCCCAAACTGAACATATTAAGAAAATCTAAAACCACCTAAAATAATTGATGCTCGAAGCTAATTTTTCATATCCACTAAGCGTATCTTTGCTTTGTATGTCCTGTATTCTAGCAAAGAAGCCACACAAAAGAAAATCCTCTAGGAAAAAAAATCTGCATCCCTTCTTTATATTTTTATCTGTTTGGAGTTAGAGTTAGAAAAGAATAATAGTTTTATTTTTTTATGTTTCATTTTAGATTTCATGCTATACCTTATTGCAGCTTTTCTGACTATTCTTCAAAAAGTAAATATAGGATCCAATTTAAATACAAATGCAAAAGCAAAACTGGAAAAGCCTCCAAACTGTTAGAATCAGATAGATAGAAAAATGCTGGGACACTGCATCCACGTGTATACAACACAAACATACAATTAATGTACAATAAAGGAGCATCTGCTCCCTTTTGTAAGGGGTGTTTGATATTCCAGAACTGGAAAAGGTAAAAAGGTTTTGCTCTTTTCTAGTCTTTCTCCTTCCTTTTCCTATTTTCTACTAAAACTTCTTTCTACTGATGAACAATGAAATAAGCAAGTTATGAGATGTTTTACACTTTAAGTATCCTATAAATGTGGATCTGCAAATGCATTCTGAACCACTTCAAAATTCTTAAAGAGAAATAATCCTGACCTGCACACTGAAGCTACTTACCCCTTCTTTGAAGTGCCTTCAGTTCCTTCTTCTTCTTCTGTTCCTGAAGCCCTGATTAAAAAAAAAGCAGAAGTTAAGTATTGCCCTGGGAGCAGTTGAATATTTTGTCATCACCTGGTCAGCTTGGCCTAGTGATTTATTTGTTTGTTTATTCAATTTAATTCCACCTATTTTGTTCCAAAGCAACCCTGGGAGGCTTCCAGCATTGAAAGCATTAAAACCATCAAAGATAAATCAAGAATGCCAGCAAGGACTGTGATGTGGAGGTTATTGTACATCTTGGCACTAACGATCTGTCTCAAAAAGATGTACTCTCTATGCAGAACGATTTCCAGAGCTTCGGGCAGGAACTTAGCAGAATAGGCTCTAGGCTTACTTCTTCAGAGGTTTTATCAGTCTATAAGGAGCAAAATGGAAAAGGTCAGTGTATAGCACAATTCAATATGTGGCTAAAGGAGTAGTGTAAAGGGAAAGGCTTTGGATATATTAGTTACGATGTCTGTAGCTGGTCCAATGAAAAAATGTACAAAAGAGATGATTTCCATTATCAAAAAAAGGGACTGAGTTACTTGGCTACAAATTCACAGATTTTCTGGAGGAATATTTAAACTAAACAGCGGGGACAGTGAATTAATTGATACAGAACATCCCTGTCCCCGGCAATCTAAAAAGTATAGGTCTATCAGTGCATGTAACATAGATGTGTGTGTGGACAAGAATATCAAACTTGCTGTCAAGGAAAATCAAGCTTCTAATAGCGAGTGCCACACAAAGTGCACTAACCAAATAGGTGGTAAAACAATAGGGGAATTTAGGCACCACACAGGTGATGTAGAAAGTAAACACAGGGTCAGTCATAAAGGACTCAAATGTCTATACACCAATGCACAGAGTATGAACAGCAAACAGGGTGAACTAGAAATTAATGCAGATACGATATTGTTGCCATTACGGAAACATGGTGGGATGAAACCCACAAATGGAAACACACAGCTAGAGGGATTTAAATTATTTAAAAGAAGCAGACCAAATAAAAGAGAAGGTGGAGTTGCTCTCTATATTAGAAATAACTACATCTCTACAGAAGTAGAGCACAACAATGATGAAAACTGTCTTGAATGCATTTGGGTCAATATAAAAGGGGGGGATGACATTGCCATAGGTGTATACTACAGGCCACCCAACCAAACAGAGGAAATAGATGAACTTTTTGCTAGTTAGCTAACTAAGGTATGTAGGAAGCACATCACAATAGTAATGGGGGACTTAAATTACCCTGACATCAACTGGGAGACAAACTCTGCACTAAGTGGAAGACCAAACAAATTCCTGACAAACCTAGCAGACAACTTTGTCTCCTAAAAAGTAGAGAAGGGAACTAGGGGATTAGCCATTTTGGATCTAATTCTCATTAACAAAGATGAAATGATAGAAGGTGTTGAAGCCACAGGAACCTTGGTAGGAAGTGATCATGCAATATTGGAATTCAACATTATGGAAGCACAAGCAATAGAACACAGTCAAACTAGAGTCTTGGACTTTAAAGGAGCTAATTTCAATAAACTTAGAGAGGGCTTGGAAGGATTCCATGGATGAGAATCCTCAAGGGGAAAACAACTCAAGAAGCCTGGGAAATTTTGAAAAGTGAGATAATAAAAGCTCAGTCTAGCACTGTTATGTCCTGGGCCTGCAGACGCAGACTGCAACGATTGGCCCAGGCAGACCACATGGATGCCCGGAACCAGAGGGGCTGTTTCCAGCCTTGCATGCATGCGCAAGGCGAGAAAAAAACCTTGCAATGATTGGCCAGCAAAGTACCTTGCAGAGGACTATAAAAGGTAACCGCACCATTTTGTAACCAGTTCTGTTGCTGTTTGGAATAAAGGAGGACTTGTTTGAACCCATGCTTCGTCTCAATGCATCTTTCTCGAAAACAGAACAAGCACAATACCAGCAAAGAAGAAAAATAACAACTCTCAAAAGAACCAGCATGGCTGCATAAAGAACTCTCTGATAAATTGAAAGATAAAAAGGACAAGTATAAAAAGTGGAAAGAGGGGCACAGAACTAAGTCAGAATATGTCGTTTATTGGTCTCGGACGTTTCTACTTCACTCCTTTCGATTCCGAGTTTTACTTCATTCTGAACGCTGGTTTCAGTTTTTATTCTTTTTTTCGAAGAAAGTTGTACATTTTTTTTTCTTTTTTCACTTCCTTTACTAACCAGGTAATCACCCACTTTCACCGTTCTTCCACTGTTCGTTGTCCCTCTTTCGTCTTGTATTTAACTCAATTTTTGCATCTGTCTTTACACAAAGGGAAAAAACAGACCAACCTATCAAAAATAGTGCCATAAAAAACAGAACAGAAACACAAGTTAAGATAGGCAAGAAAATGGTAAGTGAGCACCTGTCCAGCCTAGACGAGTTCAAATCACCAGAACCAGATAGATTGCATCTCAAAGTTCTCAAGGAACTGGCAGATGTGATCTCAGAACAACTGAACTATATTTTTCAAAGATCCTGGAGCACTGTGGAACTACCAGAGGACTGGAAAAGAGTTGGTGTAGTTCCCATCTTCAAAAAAGGGGAAAAAATGGATCCAGGAAATTACAGACCTATTAGCCTGACCTCAATCCCTGGGAAGATTCTGGAAAAGATAATCAAATAACGAATAAACGAACACCTAGAGGCAAACAAAGTCATTACTAAAAGCCAACATGGGTTTGTCAAAAACAGATCATGCCTGACAAATATTATTGCATTCTTTGACCAAGTGACAAAATTAGTGGGTCAGAGGAATGCTGTGGATATAATTTACTTGGACTTCAGTAAGGCATTTGATAAAGTAGATCACAACCTACTACTTGATAAGATAGAAAAATGTGGGTTAGACAGCATCACCACCAGGTGGATTCGTAGCTGGCTGACCAGCCATACTCAGCATGTGGTCCTGAATAGAACCACATCTACATGGAGGGAAGTGTGTAGTGGGGTGCCCCAGGGCTCTGTTCTGGGCCCAGTGCTCTTCAACGTCTTCATCAACGATTTGGGTGAGGGGATAGATGGGGAACTCATCAAATTTGCAGACAACACCAAGCTGGCAGGAATAGCCAAAATTCCAGAAGACAGGCTTAAGATACAGGAGGATCTGGACAGACTTGAACACTGGGCGCTATCTAACAAAATGAAATTCAGTAGTGAAAAAAGTAAGGTTCTACATTTAGACAAGAAAACCCAAATGTACAGGTATGGTACAGGGGGGACCTTGCTCAATAGTAGTAACTGTGAGAGGGATCTCGGAGTCCTAGTGGACAATCACTTAAATATGAGCCAGCAGTGTGCTGCAGCTGCCAACAAAGCCAATACAGTGCTAGGCTGCATTAACAGAGGGAGAGAATCAAGATCACGTGAAGCATTAATACCACTTTACAATGCCTTAGTAAGGCCACACTTGGAATACTGCATCTAGTTTTGGTCACCACGATGTAAAAAAGATGTTGAGACTCTAGAAAGAGTACAGAGAAGAGCAACAAAGATGATTAGGGGACTGGAGGCTAAAACATATAAGGAACGGCTGCTGGAATTGGGTATGTCTAGTTTAATGAAGAGAAGGATGAGAGGGGACATGATAGCAGTGTTCCAATATCTCAGGGGCTGCCACAAAGAAGAGGGAGTCACACTCTTTTCCAAAGCCCCTGAAGGCAGGACAAGAAGAAATGGATGGAAACTTATCAAGGAGAGAAGCAACCTAGAACTAAGGAGAAACTTCCTGACAGTTAGAACAATTAACCTGCCTCCAGAAGCGGTGAATGCTCCAACACTGGAAGTTTTTAAGAAGAGACTGGACAGCCATTTGTCCGAAATGTCATAGGGTTTCCTGCTTGAGCAGGGGGTTGGACTAGAAGATGACCTCCAAGGTACCTTCCAACTTTATTATTATTATTATTATTTCTAAGACAATAAAAATGAAATTATAATCAAAGACAAAGTTAATAAATAAAAGATAACTAAAAGATATAAGATGGGGAAGGAGCGGGATGCTCAGTGGGGGGGGAGGTGGGATTGTCTCCTAATTCATCAGCCACCCCCTGGGTAATGCTCCCCTCTTGGGGGGCCCAGCCATCTGGCAGAGCCAGGCCTTCAGGCCCTTGTGGAAGGTCAGAAGGGTGGGAGCTGATCTCACCTCAGGAGCTAAGATGTTCCAAGGGGGAGGAGCCACAGCAGAGAAGGTTCCTTCTCCTGGACTCCAGCAGCCAAAATTCCTTGACTGACGGGGCCTGCAGCTTCCCTCCTCTGCTGGCGTGGGTGGAGTGGGCCAGCCTCAGTGGGGTGAGATCGTTGCTCAAGTAACCTTGACTTATGCCATGCAGGCCTTTAAGGGTAGTGACCAAAACTTTGAACTGCACCCAGAAGCAAACCAGCAACCAGTGCAGCTCTCAAAGCAGTGGTGTAACATCAGCCACTCGAGGGGCCACAAGAACTTCCTGCATCGCAGCACTTGCACCAGTTATCGTTTGTGTTATGTTTCGAGTTCGGTGAGACATTGATAAGGCGAATGGTGCAAACAACAACTCTTTATTCAGTTAACAACAGAAGCAACCCTAACTGCTGCTTAACCACTATTTATACAGCTCACCACTAGGTGACAGCCAATAGAATTAAAGCAGTATTTCCCTCTTAAAGACAAGCTAATTTACATGTAGACAATCAGTCTGGAGCTTAAACAGGTGCAGCCGTTTGGCCAATAGTTTCCAAGTAAATTAACCTCAATACATAACACCCCTTCCCTCTAGATAGTTCATAATGACAAATATTGAACATAGTTCTGTAAATATTTTGGTCTTCTTCTTGACCATTCTGAGTGCCTTGGCACCGCTGTAGGCCCTCGGTCTACTAGCTCGCCTGCAAGAATGGGTACACCTGAGTCTCTGTGGCTGGTCTGTCCGGGTAGACCCGAGCCAGTGCCCATAGATGGAATGGTTTCCACCAGGCTGGAAATCGGAGCTGTCTGCCAGAATTGCTCAGTGGTTGCATGTTCGGGGCCAACTCGCTGTCCACTAGTGCCCCTCCCCTGAGAGTCTCGCCCTCGCTCAAAAATTCCAATGCACGGCTGCTGTCGGGTTCCCCTTGGATTTGGCTTTCGCGAGAATCATGAGCCAGCGGCTGGTTTGCTAGCCTCTTGCGCAGTTTTTTCGATGTGCCTTCTTAGCATGCGAACGTCTTCCAGGAACATCTTCCAGCATGCGACCGTCTTTCTACTGACTCCCCAGCTAGGAGGACGTCATCAAAATATGGACACACTCCTGTGATAGTTTTGAGCATGCGCTCCATCACACTCTGGAAAATTCCTGGGGTGACACTGACCCTGATTTGTAGGTGCCTTACCCTGAAAGCTCCCCTGTGGGTAACTATGGTGTGAGCTTCCGCCGTGGCATCGTCCATGGGCAGTTGTTGGTAGGCTTGAGCCAAATCTAATTTGGCGAATATGTGACTTCCCTGTAGTGACCCCAAAATATGGCTGACTACAGGCACCGGATATGAGTGTGGTTGAAGCGCTCTATTAATGGTGCACTTATAATCTGCACAAATGTGCACCTCCCCGTTGGCCTTAAGTGGTGTAACTATAGGGGTTTCCCACCGGCTGCTGTCTACTGGCTGCAACACGCCTTGTTGCAACAGCTTGTCTAGCTCTGCATTGATTCTAGATTTAAGACAAAAGGCACTCTACGAGGCTTGATTCTTATTGGAGGTACGGTAGGATCAAGGTGGAAAGCAATTGGAGGTCCCTTGTACTTTCCCATGTCAGAGCTGAAAATATCAGCAAACTCCTGGCAAATGGCCTCCAGGTCCATTGCTTGCATTCGGTTTATGCCAGTCAAATGGATGTCCAATGCATCAAACCAGTCTAGCCCAATGAGGCTTGTGCGGTTGCCTTCAACAACCACAACATCCAGGGGACCCTCAAACACTTTGAACTGCACTTTGAGTGTGGCTTCTCCTTTAACCGCTACGCGAGAGTTTTGGAAATCAGTTAACATGAGATTTAATGGCTTGAGTTTGACTCGTTTGCCGCTGTGACTGCAAATGTGGTTAAAAATTCCTTGGGAAATTATAGAAAGGGCTGACCCTGTCTAGTTCCATGTTGCATGGGACTCCATGAAGCTTGACTTTAAGTCTCAGCTTCTCCTTCATGGGCCGATGGGAACCTGTTTTAAACACGCTCCTTCTGCTAGCACAAAAACCAACTCTGTGTTGCCCCAGGGCCCCGGTACCTTTCCTGGGAAATTCTTCTTGTGGAATATCCCTCTAGCGACCTTTACAGATGGCGGCGATGTGGCCTTGCTTGCCGCATGCCTGGCACATTGCTGTGCGGAACCTGCATTCCAAGCATCTATGTTAGACTCCACAGCCCATACATCGAGTGAAGGGAACTTCCTTGTCAAGTGGCCGTTGAACTCTTGCAGGTGGCTTCTGCAGCTGATCGATTTTGTGGTCCATGTTGGGGACCTTGCCTCTTTCCGCATCCTCATGGTGGATGATTTCTGGGCTGGGAGTGTTCTTGGAGGGTCGTAAGGCTTTTACGGCTCCCCTGGTGGCTTCTTCAGCCATGATTTCCTTTAGGGTGTCTTAGAAAGACAAGGTCTCTTTCGCGAATAACTTCTGCTGAAGATCCCTGTTCCTCAACCCACAAACTAAACGGTCTCTCAGTCTCTCTTCGAGGTCTTGGAAATTGCAAAGCCGGGACGCCTGTCGTAGGGCAGCTATGAACTTGGAGGGAGACTTGCCTGGTTGTCACTCCCTTTGTTTGAAGGCGTGTCTCCAGGCAATGACAGAGAGCTTCGGTTCGAAATGTTCCTTGAGCATTTTCTTGAGTTCGGCATAGGTGACCGTTTCAAGCAAAGCTGGAGCAACTAAATTTTCGGCTATATTGAATGTCGCCTGGCCGCACACACACAGCAGCGTTGCAGCCTTTAAGCCATCTTTGCTAACTTGGTTAGCTCTCAGGTAGTTCTCAACTCACGAAATGTAAGAGCTCCACCTCTCGGGATGCGACACGTCGAACACCGACAATTTTCCGAGCTTGTCCATGGTGAGTTGTCTCTGACTCGCAATGCCTTGTGCTGCTAAGGCTTCTATTGATGGTCCTGGGGACGGGTCCCTCAGGCGTTGGCCTCCAGCGCTGCTTGCTGGCAGGCAGAGGGGAGAACGTAGTTCCTACCAGGGTGCTGAGACCTGGTCTTACCTCTAGTGACTTCTGGCTCGTTATTTCTTTGCAGCTCATCCCACCTTCGTCGCCACTGTTATATTTCGAGTTCGGTGAAACATTGATGAGGCGAATGGTGCAAACAACAACTCTTTATTCAGCCCTAACTGCTGCTTAACCACTATTTATATGGCCCACCCCTAGGCGGCAGCCAATAGAATTAAAGCAGTATTTCCCTCTTAAAGACAACCTAATTAACATGTAGACAGTCAGTCTGGAGCTTAAACAGGTGCAGCCTCCATGGGAGGGAGGCACTCTCTGCTGCTCAGATTTGGGCAGCAAATAATTTTGGGCAATTTCTAGCACTCAGCTAGAAACTCTCTGTGGGGTTTGGGGAGTGGAGCAGTCTGGAAAGAATGCTACCTTTTGCCTTGTATTTTTCAACCAGGTTAGAGAGTGCTAGAACTAGGCGGCATCCTCTGCTTCCTAGTTCTGCTTCTCCTGATCTGAATTTTTAATTCAGAATGCTCTTAGAATCTGAAATGTCTTCAGCTAGTAAAAAGGGACCTTTTATTTTTCCAGATTATTTTATACTATTACAGTGCAGGAGGAATTAGGGTATTACAATTCTACATGCAGTCTATTTTATATTTAGTTTATATATGCAAAGTTTTTTTGATGTGTAGAATTAATTCTTATAACAATGAAACTGCAATAATAACAATATAAACTAGGTATTGATTTAAACAAACACATCATGTAGAAATATCTTGACAAACTGTTCTACTCACTCTGTCTTTGGAGAAGTTTCACTAGTTGGGCTCTCTTTTTCAGACCTGACAAAGAACAGAAAGATGTTTTAATATAATAGAAGTTACAAAGAACTCTTCTGCAGCTAAGGTTGTCTCCTTCCCAGGAAATATCTTGGGGGAAAAAAGTTCTAAGATAAGGAACAATCCTTGACAGATTGTACTACTTACTCCGTCTTTGGAGAAGTTTCACTAGTTGGAGTCTCCTTTTCAGACCTGACAAAGAATAGAAAGACGTTTTAATAGAAGTTAAAAAGAACTCTTCTGCAGCTAAGGTTGTCTCCTTCCCAGGAAATATCTTGGAGAAAAAAAGTTCTAAGATAAAGAACAATCCTTGGCAGATTGTACTACTTACTCCGTCTTTGGAGAAGTTTCACTAGTTGGAGTCTCCTTTTCAGACCTGACAAAGAATAGAAAGATGTTTTAATAGAAGTTAAAAAGAACTCTTCTGCGGCTAAGCTTGTCTCCTTCCCAGGATGGGAAGGATACTGGCTCATTTGTTTTCAAATTTCTTAAAACAGAAGGAAGTTTTAGACTAGTTTTCCTCAACCTCAGCAACTTTAAGGTGTTAACTGGAAGCATTGCTGGCCAGGGAATTCTGGAAGTTGACACCCACACAGCTTAAAGGCTCTGTGATTGAGAAACATTGCTGTGGATAAACTGTCCTCTGGAAAATGGCTACCATGAGCTGCAATCTATTGGAGAATTTTTTTTCTCCTGGACAAATTAAACCAAATATCACTGCATTCCAATTTGCTTGCATATAGTTAAGGCTAGGAATTTCAAGAGGTCTCTTAATACAGCAACTATGAAGCACAATTATTTAAATAAATTTGATATAGATATTCAATAGCAGTAGCACTAGGACTTATATACTGCTTCATAGTGCACTACAGTCCTTTTAGAACCTATAGTAGTAGTAATAATAATAATAATAATAATAATGATGATGATGATGATGATGATGATGATGATGATGATGATGATGATGATGATTATGATGTTGGAAGGGACCTTGGAGGTCATCGAGTCCAATCCCCCTGCTCAAGTAGAAAACCCTACACCACTTCGGACAAGTGGCTGTCCAGTCTCTTCTTTAAAACTTCCAGTGTTGGAGCATTCACCGCTTCTGGAGGCAGGTTGTTCCACTGGTTAATTGTTCTAACTGTCAGGAAGTTTCTCTTTAGTTCTAGGTTGCTTCTCTCCTTGATTAGTTTCCATCCATTGCTTCTTGTCCTGCCTTCAGACGCTTTGGAGAATAGCTTGACTCCATCTTCTTTTAGAGACCGAGTGCCCACTGGATGGGTGTGGATACGGTGGTCATGGCAGACTGAGAGTGTGTGGTCAGGGTGGGTGTGACCAGCTTGATGTTGCTCCTGGAGAAGGATGCCTGTGGGGGCCGGGCAGGGTTGGGGGAGATCCAGGGGGTCTCTAGCGGGTGGGACAGTAGGCAGGAGGTCGTCTTGCTCAGCTGATGGCTTGGGGGGAAGGGGGCAGCTACATCCCCTCCCAAATGCTGCAGTCTCACGAAAGCAGGATGAAAACTCCAAAAAGTGGCAAGGAAAAAAACTTAAAACAGAAGAGTGTCTCACAATGGTTTTCTTCCCTGGGGGGAAGGGGGGCATAGGGGAGGCTCCTGAGCCCTGCAGCTCTTCTGAGGGGAGGGGAGTGGGGAGGGGCTGTGCTGGGATTGGGGCTCCTCGTGTCTTCTGCTGCCCGGCTGCACTCTTCTGCCGCAGATGCAGCGGCTCCACTTGCCTGGTAGGGTGGGGGCACGCTCACGCTTGGGGATGCACATGGGGCTGCTGCCTTGCTTGCCCTGCCGGAGCTGGACTGGGCTGGGCACAGAGCCTTCTCACCGCTTCTTCCCCCATGGACATCAGGAGTGCCCACCCCCCTAACGCTCATCTGAGGGCAGCTGCTGCTGTCTGGCACTCTCCAGCTCATCACTGGCCAGCTGGGCGTGCTGGTATGCCTCCCTTTGGGCTCCCTTAGGCTCTCTCCCCTCCAGGCTGGGCCTGGTCAGATTCCCCCCGTGGGCAGCATGGCACCCATCTCCAGCCAGCCCTCCTCCTGCATCCTCCTACTCCTTCTGCAGGCAGACTGCGGTTTATTGAGCTGGATGGCACCTCTCCCTGCATGCGTCCTCAGGCGGAGGGGCTGGGCAGCTGCGGCTCTCGCTTCCCTCTGGCCTCCATCTGCCCGAGGTCCGAGCTTGGCATGTCCGGCTGGCTGGTGACAGGCTGGAGAACGCAGGACGTCAGCAGCTGCCCCAGGACAAGGGGTAGGTGGGGTGGGCGCTCCTGATGTCCGCAGGGGAAGAAGCAGCATGGAGTCTCTACAGCCAGTCCAGTCCAGTCCAGTCCAGCCCAGCCCCGGCATGGTATACAAAAAAAAGTACTGGTGAGCAGTGAGTTAGCCTGCAATACCGCATTCTAACCACTGAGCCACCACAACTCTTTCATAAATTGAATGAATTAGAATCTATGGGTGGATCTACCTTCAAGTAAAGAAATAATATGCCGCATGTATAACTCGACAGGTACTCACAGTTTCTTCGAACTGGCCTTTTTCACAGGCTCTGGAGCTGGAGCTGGAGCCAGAGGCGGAGCCAGAGATGGAGGCGGAGCCGGAGGCGGAGCCGGAGCTTCAGCTTCTGCTGGTGGTGGTGGCATTAGCTCCCTAGGAAGACAAAACAGAAACAGAGATTAATCCCAGTTTAAAGTGGTTTAATAAAGATCCAAGTTGTGTTCTTTTGTTTTCTCATGTGAACCCAGCATTTTATATTTTCTCTAAAGGGAGCAACAATCATGTAGTTGCTCATGAGCATCCTAAGATGGCTTTGCTGCAAAACCCAGGTGTTGTGTGCATGTTAGAGAATGCATGTGTGCACCCAGGCCCTTACCTTCATTGCAACTCAAGCCTAGCTTTTCCAAAATGCCTAAGCAGACTCCTCTTCCTTTTTTTAAGCCTTTGATTCTTACATACATTTATTTCTTTTATGTATTCTCATTCTGCTTCAGCTTGTTAATTCATAGTTGAGAGTGTGAATTAAAAGGATAACTGAGTCAAACTGTTGGATCAGGTGTGGGGAGTCCCAAGTTCAAATCTCCACAAATGTCAATGGAGTCCTCTGACTGATTTTGATGCCAGTCGCTTCCTGGGATAAACCTACCTCACAAGATTATTGCTGTTGGGATAAAATGAGTGGGGACTTTCCTATATGCTATCTTGAATCCATAAGAAAAAATATAGTAAAATATATATCCCAATAATAAACACCTAAGCAATTTTTTGTCTAGCTTTGATACAGAAGGAATTAGTTTTCTGGAAAAACCAATGGTTGACGTCTCTTCTATATTTCAAGAGACTGTAAACAATTCTGCAGGGCAGGATGAAATACAATAATAAACACATTTTAACCATATAAAATTTGTATTTGTCATTGAACAAAATAGGGTCTGATCCCATCCTAAAGGATTTCTGTTGCAGTTCTTTTAGAGCCTTAAAGCTTTTACTAGTTAAAAGTATATTTGTTTAATTAGTTCTGCTCTAAGGTAACCAGTTTTAAGGGATTTACATAAAGATTTTTGGTGGATTTGTTTATTTCACAATCATTGTTTGTGTACATGTCTTCCTATCAGTGTTGACTCCTGGCAACCACCTGGATTTGTACCTGCAGTTTTCTTGGGAAGATATCAGAAGTGGTTTGTCATTGCCTCTTTCCTAGGGCTGAGAGAGTGACTGAGCCAAGGTCGCCCTGCTGGCTTAATGCCCAAAGTGAAACTAGAACTCAGCACCTCCTGGTTTCTAGTCTGGTACTAGAAATTGGATCTCTATCAATTGCAGCTTTTTCTAAAATATTAATTTAATTTTATCCTCACTTTTGGATTGCTAAAATATAAGGAAAATGTAGCTACCTTTGAAAAATAAAATACATTATTGCAGAAGGTAAGCCCCTTAATATGTAGTCTAAAAATACCTAATATATTTAAAATTAAAAAATTCAACGAAATACCCTAAGTGTTATTCCAAAGTTTTGAACTCTGCTCAGTTCCTCAATTGTGTTATAAACAGCATTCTAAGGATTTCTAATAATATCATTTCAACAAAAATTCAGAAGGCTCGCTGTGGTGCTCAAACTTTTAAACAGGAAAACAAAATTAGTAATAGTTCTGTGATACATGTAGTAACTCACGTTATTTCCACAGGAGGAGGCTCAGGGATTTCTCGAGATCTGACAAATAAAGAAGAGCAGAAATTACAGAGTTTGTTGTACAACAATAAAGTCTAAGATATTTTTTTTTTGCAACTTGCATGGTTTCTTCTTCATGTACAGCTCTTCTACATGAAGGTCATAAACAAACCTATTTTCAAGACAATTTTACATACATTGGCTCTGCATTAGTGTATGCCCATGTTCAGAGAAGACAATCTCAGCCAGAAAAACTAATTCATACAACATCCAAATTGTGGGGTTTTTTTTCAGTGGAAGAGGAAAGTAAGCATTTCTGTAGAATGCCATGTTTACCTCTATAAAAAAATATTTTGATGGCTGCTCATCTTAAACAAAATTCTTGGTGGCTCAAAACAATAAAACCAATAACTATAAAACCATAACATGAGAACAAACACCAGGCTTTTCGGTCATCCCCTTAGGATGTACCACCATCAGCTTCAGACATTCTTTTATCCATCCCTGCACCCGGGTAAAAGCCCAGGTATTGACAGCCTTCCAAAAGGCTAAAAGAGGGAAGGCTTGCTGAATCATTTGGGAGAGAGCATTCCATAAAGTAGGCACAGGTACAGGTGAAGGCACATTTCCGAGCTCCCTCTAGAGAGACTGCCAGGCTCCAGGGAAGGGACCTGGAGCACACCTGCCCTATCTGATCTGGTAGGATGGGCAGATACTGTCAGGGGGAAGCAATCCCACAAGTATCCTGGTCCCTGCCATGTAGGGATTTAAAGGTGACAACCAGCACCTTGAATTACACCCAGAAGGAAGCTGGGAGACAGTACAGCTCATAACAGAGGTGTAACATGGGCAAACCTAGAAACATCCAATCCTGCATGTGCTGCTGCTTTTTGGACCAGTTGTAGCTTCTGAGCTGCCATCATGGGGACTTGAAGTGATCTTCAAGAATTTAGTAATGAAAAATATAAAGATATTCTCTAAGTTGCAGAATGGGATGATTCCCTCTCTAGTTTTACTTTGGTCATGTCATGCGGGGAATTCACTGGAGAATACAATTACATTTGGAAGAGTGAGCAGTAAAAGGAAGCCAGGCTGTCAAAGAACATGATGGCCATACTCCCTCAAAGCTGAAATCAACCAGAGCAGACAGAAACTCAAGTAGTGCAAGATAGGAAGATGTGGCGAGACCTGGTCCATAGAATCACCAAGAGTTGGACATGAGTGAATGCATCATCACCACCATCATTATCATTATCATCACCACCACCACCATCATCATGCTTTGTCAGTTTCTTTCTTGTAATATGTGCCAAAGAGGAAAAAAGGAAAGAAAAATACCTGATGCTGGCACGATTCAATATCTCTTCCTCTTCTGAGGATTCTTCATTGTATAATTTATCACTGCTTCCTTTTTTCAGTATTTTATCAAGTGCCTGATAAGTTTCCTGAAGCCAAAGAGGCTTCTCAAAAGAAGATGTTGAAGCCTAAGCATGAGGAAAGGATGTGAAAAATGATCATAAAACTTCAGTCTGAGATTTTACTTTTCAGTTTGCATTATCATTTTATTTATATCTCAAATTCAAATCCCAGATCCAGCAATGAAGGAATGGAATATGTGGCTAGCAAATTAGAGCAAACTTAACTGTGAACTCCTAATTAGGTCTCCAGTTTTAGCTCCCTCTTTATCTATGATAGAGAATCCTGGAATATATTTTGTACTTCTGCTAATTAGTGTTAGTAGCCAATAACATTAGTAGTTAGTAGCTGCAGTTAATAAAATTCCTCCAATACTAGCATTCCTCAACTTTGCAAGTGTTGTTATGCTTAATATATGTCATTTAATTTGGGTTTAATTATGATCTATGAAATAAATGTATGGCTTAATGTTGTATGGGAACAAGGCTTTTATCAATTCATCTGGTCGATACAACTCTGGTTTAAGTGAATTGTGTGCATCACTACTATTTCTATGGAATCGTTTCAAAAGACCAGTCTTTCTTCATGCATGCTATCTCCCAAATTAATGGTTTGAAAAAGCTGGAACAGATTTTGTTTTGTGCAATGCACAAAACCTCCACAAACCATATCTGTTAATAAGTCACAAATGGTTGCAGGAAAACTTTTCTCCTGAAAAGATCCCATAGGAATAATGATAAATACACAAAATACATAAAACTGTAACATCTGGTTTACATATCAATACACCTCACACATTTAAGTCAGGTTTTCCCTTCAAGTTCTGTGAATCCAGCCATTGTGATTTATTCCATAAATAATTTTCTGATCATTTCAACTACGTCATAAAAATGTCTACCAAAAAGGTTCAAACACTGCTTTTTTCTAAATACATAGTATATATTTGGGTATTTCAAACTGTCAGTCATCTCTAGAAATCACAGGTGTAGGACAGGCTGGGCTCAAGACTGTTGGCTGTGACAACTGCCTTCTTCTCCCTCTGCAGAGAGAAGCCAGAGTGGTTCTGAATGACTTCTGTGTGGGCAGAAAATCAGGGTGCCTCCTGTTCCTGAAGACAACCGATTGGCTTACAGCATCCAGAAGAAATGGTGAGAGGCAGCAGAAACTGGCAAATTCAGGAGGAACAGCTAGGAAGCTGCCATCTTTATCCACACTACTGTCAACATGGAGAGATTATCCTGCCTGGCTTAGATGACTTTAAAACGCAATAAGTGACTTTAAAAGAGGAACAGTTAAATCCGGAGGGAGCACAAACAATGGCTATAGACATCAGTTATTAATGAAGAGATCCATCAAAGTATAATTTTTCAAAATGTATAATTTTATGCATAATCAATTTTTCGTATATGACATAGCCCTGCTATTGTTCATTTATTCCTGCTTGCTTGCTGTATGTGCTCCATTGTATTTTAAATTATGCTGACCAAAGAAAATGTTTCTGTAAGTTTGAACTGTGTTGTTCCAAGAGATAGAAAAAGCCTAGCTAAGAATCTGCAGCACATTTTTTCCACCCCTTTTTCTCCTTGGATTGTAGATGTAACAGCTTTTCTTTCGCTTCCCTACCTTAGCTGCCTAGAAGTAACAAGTTAAGTTTCTGGGCTAATTGCCAGCTATTGAACTATTGTGTATTCAGGCTTAGAGATACAGAAATGTAACTGAGCTAGAATAGATAAGGAAATTGCAGAATGATTTCCAGAGCTGCAGAATGATTTCCAGAGCTTGGGGAAGGAACTTAGCAGAATAGGCTGTAGGCTTACTTTCTCAGAGGTTTTACCAGTGTATAAGGAACAAAATGGAAAAGGCCAGCGCATAGCACAATTCAATATGTGGCTGAAGGAGTGGTGTAAAGGGGAAGGCTTTGGATATATTAGTCACGATGTCTGTAGCTGGTCCAATGAAAAGATGTACAAAAGAGATGGTTTGCATCCAACAAAGAAAGGGACTGAGTTACTCACCTATAAATTCACAGATTTTCTGAAGGAAAATGTAAACTAAACAGCGGGGACAGTGAGTTAATTGATACAGAACAACCCTGTCCCCGGCAATCTAAAAATTATAGGGCTACCAGTGCATGTAGCATGGATGTGTGTGTGGACAAGAATACCAACCTTGCTGTCAAGGAAAATCAAGCCTCTAATAGCGAGTGCCACACAACGTGCACTGACCAAATGGGTGGTGGGACAATGGAGGAACTCAGGCACCACACAGGTTATGTAGAAAAACACAGGGCCAGTCACAAAGGACTCAAATGTCTATTTATTTTATTTATTTATTTATTATTTGGATTTATATCCCGCCCTTCTCCTCGCGGACTCAGGGCGGCTGACAATCAATTAAAATACATAAACAACAATACAAATTTAAAATTAATTAAAAGAAATATTTAAACATTGTCGAATTAAAATATAATTAAAACCCCTCTAAAAATTACCCTAGGCCAGTCCTGCAAGCTGGAATAACCAAGTCTTGAGGGTGCGGCGGAAGGAAGGGAGATCAGGGATGACCCTGATCTCTGGGGGCAGTTCATTCCAGAGGGTGGGAGCTCCCACAGAGAAGGCCCTCCCCCTTGGGGTCGCCAGCCGGCACTGTCTGGCCGACGGCACCCTGAAGAGACCCACTCTGTGGGAGCGTACAGGTCGATGGGAGGTAATCTGCGGCAGGAGGCGGTCTCGA
>NW_015388903.1:0-5984 GCF_001527695.2 Protobothrops mucrosquamatus
CCCCGCCATCAATTAATTAAAAATCCTCATTAAGCCCACCCCGAATCTCTTCCCCCCCCCCACCCCCGGCTGAGAAAGGGCAGCGGCGGTATAATACCTGTGTGCAGGAGCAGCCCGAGGCTGAGCAGCAGAACAAGAGCAGCCAAAGGCGGGGCGCGCGGCTGACGACCGGGGCGGCGTTGCTGCTCCTCACCCTTGGTGGCGGAGGAGGCGGCGGCGGCGATGGCGCAGGAAGGGGCCGCTGTCCCCATGCCCGTCCATGCAGCTCTTCGGGATTCCGGCGGCGGGGCGGCGGCGGGGCTGAGGCATGAGCGGGGGGACGGGCCTCCTCCTCCGCGCTTCCTCTTTTTCCTCCTGTCCGATTAACCCCAGGGTGGGAAGAGGCCGCCAGGCCACCCAAGGGAAGAAGGGCCGAGAAGGGGCGGCATCGCGGAGAGGCAGCGAGGAAGGAAGCAGAGAGAGACACAAAAGCGGGTGAGCAGGGAATCCAGATGTAAGGGAAAAAAAGGAGGCAGGCAAGCGGAGGTCGGTCGGTCGGTCGGTCGAGCCCTCGCTACCCTATTTACTGGGGCCGCAGAAGACTTCTGGCGAATCAGGCCTCCCCCCGCCCCGTCCTGCCCGCTGGGAACAATCTCGGCTCCGCACACGCTCGGCGCTCCCGCTCGCCCACCCCCGCAGGCGCAGAGGCTCCGCCCGGCACGCTCTCATTGGCCCAGAGGGGCCGTCCAATAAAACAAAGGCCGCCCTCGGAGGAGGCCGGAACCTAAACGGGGCTGCTGGAGATGATCCGTTGTGCTCTGCCTCTTGTGTGTTGTTTGGAACATCGATGGTAGCACAACAGCAAGAAGACGATAGAGGAGCACGCTAGACAGCCTCTTTTTTTAAAATAAAAAACAACATGTCGTTGAAAAGCTATTTCTATAAGGACCCCCGTGTTAGCCGATAGTGCTGAAAAGACCCTGAAAATAGTCGCTGGTGGTGCTCCTAAATACTAAACTAAACTAAAGAAATTCGTCCAATAAGCTGGTCGCTTTAGAGTCCAGGGGTTCTCAACCTTGGCAACTTTAAGACTTGTGGACTTCAACTCCCAGAATTCCTCAGCCAGCTTTGCTGGCTGAGGAATTCAGGGAGTTGAAGTCCACAAGTCATAAAAGGGCCAAGGTTGAAGACCTCTGATTTAGCCCATTATAAGATACTTCGGCTTTCAAGAACAGCAAGAACAAGATAGAGGAGCACGCTAGACAGCCTCTTTTTTTAAAAAAACAAACAAACAGATGTCGTTGAAAAGCTATTTCTATAAGGACCCCCGTGTAGCCGATAGTGCTGAAAAGACCCTGAAAATAGTTGCTGGTGGTGCTCCTAAATCAGGGGTAGGCAACCTCGGCTCTTTTATGACTCATGGACTTCAACTCCCAGAATTCCCGAGTCAGCGTAGCTGACTCGGGAATTCTGGGAGTTGAAGTCCATGAGTCATAAAAGAGCCGAGGTTGCCTACCCCTGTCCTAAATACTAAACTAAACTAAAGAAATTCGTCCAATAAGCGGTCGCTTCAGACAAACTGAGGAACGGGGGGGGGAGGGGGGAGGGAGGAGGAACCATGTGATTCAACTCTTTTCTCCCTTTTTTGGCGCCACAGCCAAATTGCAGTTCAGGCAAGAACTCTTAAATGGAAGGCTGGTATTGCTTTCAATCCAACTCGGAAGGCTCGAGCGAGTCCGCAGGCGGTGTGGTCGCCGGAGGGCCGTGGGATTTTTTGGGCGGGGGGAGAGGGGGTCAGCGGATGCCTTTCAAATACACAAGCAACTTCTAGTAATTTGGCGCCCCCGATTTATGAGCGATAGATTTGTTTTTTTCTTTTTAATTCAGTGAATATTTCATGAAGCATTAGTTGAGGTGCTGGTTTTTAATTAAGAAAGCACCGTTAGTAACTCCCGTTATGCCGCATGATGCAAGATCTTTTGTTCATAATTAAAATTGCAGCATTCCGATTGTTCAGGAACTCCCTACTTGTACAATGGGGGTTAATCTATTTTTCTGCGGATATAATTGAGCCATTAGAGAAGAATCCCATTTTAATCAGTTGCAAATGATATGGCGTTATAATGTGGCTTATCATTAGCCGAATATCTACTTTCAGTGTATGGTAATTCCGAGGAAATAGTAAATCTTGCAGGTTTGTAACTTTAAAGTGGCTTAAACAACTTAATGAGAACCAATCTACTGTAGTGGTTAAGGCCCGGACTGGGTGACTGTGAGTTCTAGGCCTGCTTTAGGCATAAAAAGTCAGCTATCTGCCCTTGGGCCAGTCACTCTAGGAAGGAGGCAATGGCAAATTACTTATGAAATCTTGCCAAGCTGCATGGGTTAGTCCAGACTCCAGGCACTGGCCTAAAGTCTGCAACTGACCCCAAGGCACCCAAAAAAGTTAATTGAAGTAATTAATCTGAATTTTAAAAGTAATTTCCTTAGGGATGTTAGAATGGTGGCTAGTAAGAAAGCAGTTACTGAAATATGTTTTAGAGATTTGAGAGCAACTTTTTCACCACTAATTAAACTGATACTAGTCAGAAAAGTTTATATTTCATTGACATCAAAATTAATATGAAAAGATATCAATTCTTAGATAATTGTTTGTACTAGCTAGTCTTTAAGCCTGAATGGGCAGTCCAGTCACATATTCCAGAGAGCCAGTTCATTGTATTTGTTGCCTGCAACTCCCATCCTTGAAAAAGGCTCCTTATCCTGTATCTTTTCTCTATACAAGGTTATAGGTAAAGCAAATCCTGCCACTGCTTATCTCCATACAAAGCTCTACTTGTTTAAAAATTTGTATGGATCGGTCCATTCAAAGTACAGAGATAAGACCAGGAAGTAATATATTTGCTCATGCAATTGTCTTTCAACACATAGAAGCCAGGGAGCAAGAGGAGATACATAATAAAACTTGTGTTGTGATTATTAAAAAGTTTTGGCTTTAGATAAATACACAGGGACATGAATAAAATACTATATAGTACAGCAACTCAAATACACATGCAGAAACTTTGCAGTCTTGTAGTGGAATTTACTTCTAGTGTTCAAGGTAATAATCTAAAAATACTCAATTTTAAACATGCTTGCCATATACAGAGTTTGTTACGCTTTTGTTTAGCAAGTATTTATTGGAGACCTCTTGTATTTCTACTTGTACTCACTTCAGAATCCTGGGATTGGCTAGTGTATGTATGTATATGTATGTATGTATATGTATGTATGTATGGGTGCACCAAACTCAAAGATTATATATATATATATATATATATATATATATATATATATATATATATATATATATATATATATATATATATATATATATATATATATATATATATATATATATATATATATATATATATATATATATATATATATATATATATATACACACACACACACACACACACACACATACATACATACATACTAATAAAATAAAATATTATGGATGTGGCTAGGCTAAGATTGTCCCTAGGAAATCCCTATCACTTAATCACTGATTTGTAAATCAATATCTGTACACTGTACAGAATTGTAAACTTTAATTATACTATGACAGCTATTTGGAGTTTAGTCATATAGTTATGTCTGAATCCTATTTATGTATCATGGTCATTGTAGTTGCAATAAAGAACTAGTACCTCTTCCTTGTGTCTTAGTTCATCTAATTCATTGGATATTTTTTATCATTAGCAAGGTAACATTTTATACTTTAAAAGATTTTAGGGAAAAGTCATATATTACAATATGTAGATCAAGTATTCCATAGATATAACATTTCAAGCACAGTAATACTCCAACCTCTGTATCTATTAATGGTTTCAGCAATTAACAGTTTTGTATGAATTCTGTGAAAATGCTTATGCTAACTTATAAGATGGACTTGCTTGTACGGCTAATATATTAATGTAAATGTATTACATAAATAACTATTGCTGGAAGCAAATTCCACATGAAGAAACCTGTATGAGCTGAGATTTCCTATGCTACCTTGTACTGCACAACAATCTTCATACTGTAGAGGGCATTCTTGAGTTATTGTAAACATTGTGAAACATTACTGCTTTCACTTAAAAAAAACCCTGCATGTCATCAAAAAGGATTTACAGTATTGATCAACTATAAATGCAGAAAATATTAAGTTTGATACATTTCATTTACATATTTTGCAACTACAGAATAGGACCACAATATTCTGGTATTAATGTTAACCCTCCAATGGGACTTTTTGCCACTGAAATACTTTGACATGTTGAACTGTTACTGTTTGACAGAAGGCATTTAATTTTTTGAAGTGCTAGCATATTGAAAGTGATTGACATATCTCAAAGTGTATAAAAATTCAACAGAAACATTAGCTGTTAAAAAGTTACTATTGGGTTCTACTCCTCTTGCCCCAATATAGGATCTTCCTTTGTTCTACTCACTATTAATCCATAATTGCCACAATTCATTGCAGTATCTCCTGACTTAGATGCCTTTAAGGGGAGAATGTGTACAAGTCAGGTCTTGAAAGTAAGCTAGTACTTCTGAAGATACAGTGTTACTTACAGATTAGGGACAGCATATCTCTAAATACAAGTTGCAGAAGCAAAATAACAGGAAAGGAGAATGTATTTCCTGCTTGTGAGCATCCTAAAGTTTTTTAGATGATCACTGTGAGCAACAAAACGCTAGATTAAGATAGGTTTGCTCTGATCCAGCAGGGATATTTTTATAATGCTAACAGTTTGGCACCCATTGGCCTTCCTATTGCTAAAGTAAATTATGCTCTACATAACTTAGTTGAAAGAAAATGTTGCTAGCACGTACATTCTAAGTAACACAGGGAGTCTTAATAAAACTGTGGTTTACTCTCCTATGAGCTATGACTAAAATATATGTATTTCATTGTTTGGGTGTGGTCAAGACTGAGAAAACAATCATATCACAAACATTTTTTTTTTGCTTACAAATATGCTTATATAAGAACACCTTATTTTGTTCAATAACGAATCTTCCACTTTTATTAGCAACACTCAATTATTTTTTATAGATTAATCCTTACCAACTTCCAGCTGCCTAAAGCACAGTTATTTATTTTGAAATAAATCCTGTTTGTTTCAAGAACTTTGTTTTTAAATACTATTTCAAGCTTTTGAGAAGTGGGATAAGTTTTAGTATTATTTTGAATAGATTATACTGCAATGTTAAAGGTTTCACTTATAGTTAGGTTTATATATAAGTACACTACAAAATCTAGTTTTGCCTACAACAACTCTGGGCCAGACACTCTCTTTGAACCCAACCTTCAAAGTTAGCCAGTGAACTCCCCATTCTTTAATCATCTCCCCCCCCCAAAAAAAATCCCCCAATGTTTTCTGATTTAATGAGAATGGAGTGATGCTATTTTTGATTTCTATGGATATTTCCTTAGGAACAAGATCTACTGAACACAGACTACTGGACTTTCCAGTAAAAATACCTAGAATTGATTAATTTCTTCTAAGAAAAGGAAACTCTAGAAATCCTACATAAGATGAGAAAGGGAACAGAACTGAACCATCACTGCGCATAGCTAGATACATATGGAATGCACATTAGGAGTTTTAAAATAATTTGTGATTTCATTTCCCACCCCCACTTCATTATCAGTTTAACAGACACACCATTTAATTCCCATGCTCTGATATTTTTTTTTACCAAGACAAATATCTCTGAAAGTTGACTAAGGAGCTGGTGTTTGGGAAAGGAAGGCAACTAAAGAAATGTGGCTCCAATCTGGTTACTTCAGGGTAAAAGCTAGCTGCCTTTTATAGCTCCTACCATTGCCATTGTTTTGTTCCTCCACCCTATTAAGAAAGTATCAGTGTGCATGCACACACATAAACAGTGCTGAACACATCTGCCTTGAAATACTTGTCTACTTACATCATCATCTTTAACTCTTCCTGTGCTGAGCAGAT
>NW_015388903.1:7901-78216 GCF_001527695.2 Protobothrops mucrosquamatus
TGAAAAGCAAAAAAATTAAAAACATTGAACATGGTAACACAGATTTGACACATATCTCATTTCACTATTACCATAAATTACTAATGAGAAAAACCTATACAATTAACATCACTCTAATCACAATCTTAAATTACCTCAGTACAATAACTTCCCTGCTTTCCCCCCCACCATCTGTAAAATTTGTTCCAAATTTGGTAAACAAACCATTTCATCCTGATTTTTAAGTCTTCTAGTGAACCTATCTAATTCTGCGCAATGCATAATTTTATGAATTACGCTTTCCTTACTAGGTATCACCATAGCTTTCCAATTTTGAGCAAATATAATTCTTGCCGCTGTAACCACATGAGTAAATAAAAACATATCCTCTTTGCTAACATTATTTTCAAGAATTCCTAATAACAGTGTCTCAGGTTTATATTGAATATTTTGTATACCCATTTCTGTTACCCACTCCCAAACCATACACCAAAAACTCTGTGCTTCCTTACATAACCACCAAACATGAAAATAGGTGCCTCTTTCCTTTTTACATTTCCAACATAATGTTCTGCTGTCTTTTTTCAACGTTCTATCTTTTCTTTTTCTCGTCCCACACTTCCCACAAGTTCACGATGCAGTTCACCTTACTTCCCCCCCCTCCTCCAGTACATATCAACCTGAATGTTTTTGCGAAGTTTCAAGGATCTAGGTGTTGATGGAATCACACTGCCATTATTTTAGAATTAAACTTAGGAAAGATTTGGAAATGTGAAAAATAAATAAATTACTGACTATGCAATGTTTTACACAATTTATTAATCCTCTGAATACCACTTAAATAAGATTTCTGGAGTATATTTTAGTTATATGACTACAGTCTTAAGACGAATCTCTTGTGACATGACATGATACGGAAATGTTATGGGGGCAGGAAGCCTATGCTCCAGATCCCAGGAAGCTTGAAAAAGATTATTTGTTCTGGAGATCAGTCAGTGCAAATCATTATTATCTGGCTAATCATTTTATGGATAAAATTGTTTTAATCTGCCTCGAGATGAAAATTGGGAGAATGCGAATGAAATGGCAGCAGTAGTATCTTGTAAAGTTGTCTAACAGGTTTTTGAGACTGGGACCTGAAGAAGACAAGGGTTCTTTGTGATCTTTGTTCTTCTCCTTGTATGTTTGACATCTGCACTTCAAGCAGTCAAGCAAAAGGGGAACACAGGTGGATCCAAATAACAGTTCTGGCCCTCTGGACAGAGATTTTCAATTGCTGGAATTAAATCAACCTGTTAGTCACTCTACGCATCTGATGAAATGCATTGCAATCAACAAAAGCATATGCCTTTTAATAAAAAGTATTAGTCTGAAAAGATGTTACTATGCTTTTTCTGATTATTGGCTACCATAGATTCATGTGGCTCTCCCCCTACAATAAAAAATGTACTGTAATATCTAAAACAGACTTGATACACAGTAATTAAATCCGCATGCATAGAAAATTCAAACTTTATCTTAAAAGCCAGTATTACAGGTAGTCCTTGACTTGCAACCATTTGTTTAGCAACTGTTTGAAGTTACACCAACACTGAAAAAAGTAATTTACAACAGTCCTTACATGACCACTGCAGCATCCCCACAGTTATATGAACAAAATTTGGGTATTTGGCAACTGGCATGTATTTATGACAGTTGCAGTATCCTGGGGTTATGCAATCACCATTTGTGACCTCAGCTGGCTTTNACTTGCAACCATTTGTTTAGCAACTGTTTGAAGTTACACCAACACTGAAAAAAGTAATTTACAACAGTCCTTACATGACCACTGCAGCATCCCCACAGTTATATGAACAAAATTTGGGTATTTGGCAACTGGCATGTATTTATGACAGTTGCAGTATCCTGGGGTTATGCAATCACCATTTGTGACCTCAGCTGGCTTTCGATAAGCAAAGTCAATGAGGTAAGCTGGATAATGACTACATGATTCACAAGAACTGTAGTGATTTGCTTAACAATCACGGGAAAACAGATTACAAAATTGTGTGTGACTCTTTTAACAACCTTTCTTGCTTAGCAATGGAAATTCTGGTCCTATTATGGCATAAATCAAGGACTAACTTTATTCAGGCCTTGCACAATGGTTCACAATGACAATTGTGCACTCTTGATCACTTGCCTTGCTCACTGCAGCCCCCTGGAATATTCATTCATTCATTTATTTAGTCATTCATTCATTCACTCATGGAATCATATTGGTCATGTAGATATAACTATGATTTCTGTTCTAAGTCGGGAATATTTTCGCTTTTTAAAACAATGATACTATTTATGTGATTGTATGTACTGTATATATGTACGTATCTATGTTTGGGGACCTTATATAGCTCTGGTTCCATTCCTGCTGCCTAATTATTTCAAATCACAATTTCTCCAGAGGCTTTTGAGATATACTGTACAAGAAAGGCTCCTATTCCAAAAAAGCTTCTTGTACAGAATAGTGATAGCAATAGATACAGCATCACCATATGTTTGTAGAGCTGAGAGACTACTGCATGAAAAAGATAACATTGAGATTTTACTCCTCCATTCTCACAATTCACAATGGCAATTAAGAAAGCTGTAGCTTTCATTCTCTTCCTCCTTTCTCCCTCTACTACCATGAGCATAAAAATGATCCTATAATAAAATAATGATGAAGAAGAGTTCAAAGCAATTTCAGAAAGCTCCTCTCTGAGCCTGTTTACCAATGCAGCTCTAGCCTCTTCCTGACTCCTTTCTCATGTCAGAGTTTTTTGCCTGGAAAAAAAGAGAATTTTAGTAAGGTTAGTAGAGTCCTTCTCTCTAGAAAGATTAAGCAGCATGCCTAAGTACTTAACTTGTTAGGATTAAAGTAAACATGAGATAAACACATTGTAATTCAGTCCAGAGTTGAACCCTTTGTTGTCATTGTAATCACAAGGGACCTTTACTTTGGCAGCCATTTCTTAGTTGATCCTTGCCTGATTTGCAACTTGGAAGAATGATCCCTTAGGAGGTTACTTTTGGGCTTTCAGCAACTAGAAACATTAAAAAGGAAGATGCAGAAAAACCTGCCCATCTCATTTGTCTATCCTTCAAAGTTTAAGGATATTTTTATACAATGCTAATAGGCTTCCTTTGTGTTGCTTGGCACACAGTGATCTGTTAAGAGCAAGCAAAATATTTATTTAAAATTAATACACTTTTGATATGTTTGACTACAGTTCCTGTTATCCCCAGTTAGTCTAATATATTGGAACAGCTGTTAATCTGAATTTAGGAATTCAATAGCAATAGCACTTAGATTTATATATTGCTTCGTAGTGCTTTACAGTATTCTAAACAGTTTGTAGAGTCAGCCTATTGCCCCCCACAATCTGGGTCCTCATTTTACTGACCTCGGAAGGATGGAAGGCTGAGTCAACCTTGAGCCAGTCAGGATCGAAGTCCTGGAAGTAGGCAGAGTTAGCCTGAAATACTGCATTCTAACCACTGTGCCACCATGGCTTCGCTATGGATTCAGTTTTTGAATAAACTTTATTTATCATTGATTGATTGATCAAATTTATATACCATCACTAAGTGACTCAAAACTAATTTAGTTTTCAGTAGATACCCAATCATTAACCAGTCCTTTTTTTATCCTTACCAGACTATATGCTACAGAGAACTCATTTAAGTATTAATTTAATTATATCTAAATGCAATATGTTGAGACCCTTCTGTCTGATTAGCATTGTGTCTCCACACAATAGGTCAGGGGTATCAAACTGCCAGCCCGCGGGCCGGATGCATCATAGTGAAACTGCGCCCACCCCATTGCCGGCAATGGCAAAAAAGTCACGATACGTCACGTGATGTTGCGAGTTTGACACCCCTGCAATAGGTTGTTTAAAAGGGAAGTTGTTGAACACAAGAAATTAGTATACAAAAATTAAAATATTCAAGTGATTTAGTTGAGATAGCAGATAAATTTCTCAAAGCAAATTCATTTTCTCATACAATATAAAAGTAGAATGGAATACTAAAAAATGTTTGGTATACATTGTCCTTATAAGAAATGAAGAAAGAGAAGGATGTAAATGAAGATGAGTTGGCTAGGATTTGAGTCCTCAGGGTATAGTTAAATAAACTTTGTTAGGATGGCCACAAATGAAACATGGCAAAGAAGAAAGCTGGTAATAATCACATTAGGGATGCTTCAAACATAGAATAACAGAGTTGGAAGAGATCTGGCCGTCTTCTACACCAACTCCCTTTTCAAGCAGGAGACCCTACACCCATTCTGGACAAATGGCTGTCCAATCTCTTCTTGAAAACCTCCAGTGATGGAGTACCCACAACTTCTGAAGGCTTAAGATACAGTAGTTATAAAAAAAAGTAAGAAGGAATTTTCAAGTAAAAAAAATACATATTGGATGGGAGATTTCAGATGCCCTTCTTCTATATGGAAACCTGGCTAAAAAAAAGACAAAAGTTACAGTTGCAGAGCAATGAAAACATTTGACAGTAAGAATTTTAAAAAATTCCATCATGAATCCTGATGGGATTGGTTATTTTGCTTCAGTGAAACTAAGGTACATACATGATATGAATGAACAAACTTGCACTTCTTTTCCAAATTTCACTACTTGTTTATGGTAATGAAAAGAAAAAAAAACTTTTTCTCCCTCCAATGGTTGTAAGATGGTTTTATGACTATATCACATGGTCTGGTTATATGATTATTCCAGAAGGCACCAGTAAAGAAACATTACCTTGTCAAATTCCAACTTTATTGCAAGCAGGTTGCAAGCACACTTGGCATTAAAACGATGATGATGACAATAATGATGATGAAGATGATTTCAAAGATAGGAAACAAAATATATTTTACAAAATATATCATGTACGAGCAACTCCATCCTGTCCCAGTTCAAATTTATTCCCTATAAAGGCACAGATGTAGGAGAAGAGCAGGCTGAGCTGGAAGGGGGGATTAAACATGTCATCAGTTTGGAGTCATTGGATTGCCACAAGAGAACCAAGTCTAGCACCTTGTGAATTTCATTGACTCAATGCTCCTAAATACTTGTGCCTGACATGATTAAACAGAATAGAGTAGTCCACTAATCTCTTGTATGGACTTGCATTATGAAGAAAGTTTTATGGTTTATAATGAAAATACAATAGTCCTATTAACAATTTTTGTAGGCTTTTCCGCTCAGGTTCTTAAATGTTCATCATAGGTACTCCAATATCATAAAAAGATTTCTAAATCTCTCACATCAAAGAAGAAAAAACCTTTTCTTCAAAATTAATGAACTTTTTGGGGAGGATAGCATTGAAAATTATAGTATACAATTGTAGGTTTATCTTGACTTAGTGTGCGTCTAAACTAGATGATACTCAAAAGTCGACTGAAACTGGCTTTTGGAATGGATGCTAGTCACATCATTCTGGCAAAGAACGTTATACTATTTTATAGGTTTGACAGAAGACAAAATCTGTGTTGTGACTAATTAAAGCTACTCTGGGCATATAAGGAGAGAGAAAAAGATTTTTTGGAAATATTTGATATTTTAGTGATGAATCTGAATTAATTTTAAACATTAGCTTTAGGAGGCATGCCTTTTTTGGTTCTGCCCAATCCAATTTTATGTACATTCCACTCCTTAAAGGTTTCTGATAGTTTTTAATCAAATATACAGTTTACTCAATTAGTACCTGTCCTTGTATTCAAGAATTTTCTTTCTATATTTAATTAAATATAGTGTTTCATTAGCACTATAATTCAATCCACCGTCATTTCCTGGAATGTATACAATATCATTTCTGTTAGTTCTTATGACACCAAAGCAAGTTTTTGATAAGAAATCTAGACAGAATATCACAATTATCCATTCTATTGGGACTTCACTGCAACAATTGTACTAGATACTACAGAGTCAACCAATATGCTTAAGGCACTGTTAGGCACTGTGTAAGAATGTCAGTGCTTATTCAAATCTATTTCCCAGGAGCAGTTTTACATGAAGCAATTGGAAGTGGCTGGGAAACTTCCATTTTAATACCAATGAAACATTTTGGAAAGCTGAAATGGTGGACATTGGCACCCACAGCTATAATTTGTTGCTCATCTAAATAAGTTCATCTGGAATCTAACTCATGTTGAACGATCTATGCAAGTACTTTCCAGCCTGGATAACTTCTAGCTGTGTGGATTTTAACCTCCAGCAGAGAGGGCATCTTCTTTGGACATAGCTAGAAATCCAATAGTTCTTTGTGTACATAGAATTCATTGCCTTTTGAATTCTGAGGTTAATATAGGTGCAAGTTGCATAGCTACATGGAAACTCACCTGCTAACAATGATCCCTTTTTGTCCATAGTTGGTAATGTGTATACATTCAAGGAAGACAATGGTAATGATTATTGCAAAGAAGCAATATAATTTTGTTTTCTGTTGATGACTACATCCAATCCATACCACAAACTGTTAGATGATGACTGACCTGGAAAGATAAAACACGGGCTGTATAACTCCTATTCAGTATCTCCAATGTTTATTTTTTTCCCTTTCTTCTTCAAATTATTCTGCAGATATATTTTTTTTTCTGGTAGTACCTGGGAAGACTGATAGTGTGCTCAAAAAAATACTTTCCCCTTCCTTTCTAGTTTGTGAATGTCAGATAAGCAATGAATATTAATACTTTTTGTTCTACGATGTTAGCATTTCATTAATTTCAGCCTAGATAGTATATTACATTATTTGACAGGGGAGAGATCTCTTGTGGGTCATCTACTCTATCCCCTACAGCAGAATAGTTTTGATTGCTATATATATATATATATATTAAAAAAGATGGCTGTTAAGAGTAACCTTGAAATTGGGAGCAATTCCACAGCTACTCTCAGTAGTGATTGCTCAGTTTAAAAACAATTCCTAACTATCTTAACAATCTTCTTCAATTTTCTGTTTTAATTTTAGTTCTAGAAAGTTTTTTTATGGAGGGTTTTATTTTATTTTTAATATAATTTTTAATTTAGATAACATTTTTCAACCTGCAAGCTGCTGCTGCTCCTAATTGTCTAGCGTCTGAATTTTTGCCTATTTTTTTCCCATTTCAGGAAGTGAGATTTAGAGGAAGGGCTAAAGAGAGAGAAAGAAAAAAAAAATCATGCTGATAAAGACATATGGGTACCATTGAATTTCTATTATTCTGTTGGGCACCAATTCTGCAAAAAAATTACTGTTAGTGTTTCCTCTTTGTTAATTTCCAAGGACTGACCTTCCTCAATTATTTTTTCTATTTATAAAAAAAAGTTCCAGAGAGACTAAGAAAACTATCGCCCATCCAGTTGTTGAGTATAATCAGCAAACAAATGTGAGACACCTTTTCCTAAAACCTTGGGATTGGCAGGGGTCTAAAAAACAGCATTGCAAATTAACAATCTGGCTTTCAAACTGGTAGGTCATCAATAGACTATTACTCAGTATTTGTCAGTATTCCTGACAAATACATTGTCAGGTTCTGTGAGGTTTTAAATCTTGATTTTATTTCCCTTAAATCCCATTTTGATTCAATTCTGCTAGATAAGTTTTGGGAAAAATTGCCAGCCTCATCAATAGCCTGCAAGCTATATCTCTTATATAAAACCTGCATGAGAACAATTATCTGAAGCTCCACTATAATGTCCAAGGACATATCCCTAGAAATAAGTGAATAAAACAGGACTGCATAATAACTTTCTTTTTATTTCACTTTTATTTAAATTGTACAATCAAATTTCTGTGTTCAAATTTCCACCCACACATCTGACCACTAGACAAATCTTTACTATATGCCTTATTCTGTGCTATTCTTTCTGTCTGTAGGTGTGTGTGTGTGTGTGTGTGAAGACTGTTATAGTCCTTTGTACCTTGGTGAAAGAAAGAAACACATATGATAAATTATGCTAAAATTGAAGCTAGGGACTTTGTGACTACACTATAGAACAAGCAATGCAATACAAGTACAAAATAGAATTTCATGATACGTGCAAATGCAAAGCCCCAAATTTTTAGGCCACAAAAAATGCCCAGTGGTCATCATTTATTACTCTAAGTTTTTTCTATAAAATATATGGCCATTTTATACCTTTTTACCTTTGGGAATTTCTGGAGAAAATTTTTGCATAACTTTTATATTACATATAGCATTGTGCCTATAAAGATTTCTATAATGTTGAAGAAATAAAGTAAATTTATGAAGCCTCTGTGGGACTCCTTGTTACATCTTAAATGCGTGATCTATGCATTAAGAAATATGATAATTCCGATTTCCCCTCCCCTCCTCAAACTTTCCTAACCAATTCTAGAAGAAGAGTTAGACAGCAGCGAAATATACCCCCAAACTCTGTGGTAAGTATGTATGTGTGTGTGTGGGGAGGTTGCAACAGTACTAAAACTGATCACTCAGTCTCATCCCTTTTAGTTTTGTCTATTCATGGAAAAGAAGCTGAAACAAGGTTCGTAAATCTGTAAAGGTGAAAAGCATGGGAACATCAGTTTGATTCAAGGCCTCAAATCAATAATCAAAGATTTGATAGGGTACTTTGATCACATCTCCTTTGAACCGAACTCACCCCTTCAAAGGTTCACATAACCTTCATAAATAAACAATAAATGCATTGTAATTGTTGGTTTTATTTACATCCTTTACCCATGACTTATTTCTCTGGAAGACTGGTTTTGCAAAATAGACCAATGTATTGGCTAAGATTTTTGTACTGCCTAGAAGACTTAGCCTTTTAATCTTATATAATCAACATCATTTTAGGTCAATACTCTGTCTGGGGAAAAAACCCTAAGGAAATGTGACTTTTACTATCTTTTATGATATCTATCCTTTTGTGAGGATTCCAAAACCTGCTAATGACATTTCTTCTATGTTATTGCCATAGACATCAGATATGTTTTAGATCACTCTCCATTCATCAGATCCAATATCCATATAAGGCGGCAACATTTTGTTTGACACCATGAATATTATGAAAAAATCTTTATAATGATATAAAGGATGATTGATTGTTTGAGCCAAATTCTGCTGCAGAATTTAATTTTATAATCTTTATTCATTTTATTGTGTTTGTAATTATGTCTTTTTATATCTGTGGTCCTGGGTCAAAATAAAACTATCTATTAATTTCTTCTGTTTAAGCGTGGGGTGCTCTCAAACTTTCAAAGCTGAGGCTGAAGGGGGTACATGTTGGCTATGGATCACAAGTTGACTAATAACAGTTATAGAAGAGTAAAATGAAAGAGTTAATGCATACAACAGTTAGGAGCAGTAGCCATTAATTGGAATATCCAGAGTTCAATTCCTGATTCACTCGTTAACTTAGGATGGATGGGAAGACATGCTTAAGGAATTTGCATTATTTTACAGCTAGGAATGATTGATTTCATATAGTTTCATAAAAAATATTGTTTATTAAGAAGAGATATTGCCACACAACCAACACCTGCTTAAAAAAACCCACCATGCTAGTAGTCTTTTATTATTTTTTTAATACAGTAGCTAATACAGCAGCTTTTCTAATATTGGACTGGCAGTCTCAATAAGTAGTCTGGTGTTAAACAATTACAGGAGATAACTGAAGTCCCTATTAGGGAATAATAGGGTAAATGCTTCAGGGCTATTCTTCTTCAAACTCTTCACAAATCAGTAATGAAACATGAAAACATTCATAAAACTTAGCCATTTGGAAAATGCAGAAAGATCTGCAATAACAATAACAATAACTGAAGTCAAATGTGGTTAATTCACACAGTGTTAATAAAACTAGAGTGATGCTTTCCTTATAAACAGGCAAAGAATTGTTCATACTTGATTACTTTTGTGGGGATAGCCATTCAAATGACTTTCCCATTACACTGTGATCAACCTTGAGTCCGCACTTAGACAATAATAATTGTTCACTAGGATTTCAATAGCATCCTCAGAATTTTATGATGGGTAAAAATTAAATTTACCTGTATGCCTGTAACAAAATCAATCTCCATTTGCCCAAATGGATGGATGTGACTGCTAGTTTTAGTCTGAATACAAGTCCTACAAAATTATTGTAAGAACTCTTTTCATGCTACTTTTAGCAGTTTATATTTTAAGCTTTGTTTCAATGTTTCTTCATGCTGCACAGCTGGATTTATCTCTGAGCCGATTATAACAATGGAAATACTACATCTAATGTTATAGTGGTTTAAAATATTTCCTTATTTCAGTTAGTATTAGCTAATTTTCTTTTTTCTATTGTTCAAATGGCTGAATTTTAAAACAGTTGGGGGTTCAGGGACTATAGGATTGGTTGATTTAAATGCAGAGAGCTTACTCCAATTATTTATTACAGCTTTAGATAGAAAATGATATGTGTCTTTGGGATCATTCTTTGGCAGAATGATCTAAAACTGAGTGAAGGACTACAAGAGTTAAGATAAAAAAATAAATAAAAGCTTTTCCTAATTGGAAAGAGCAAGAGTGAGCAGGTTTCTGCTGAAACTGAATTTTGTCACCCAGAATCAAAATTGTTTTTATCACCAAATTTATAATTGGTATCATTATTTTGCATCTTCCTATCTCTTCCCTTATACAGGAAAAAGCAGGAATGAAACAATAAGAGACAAATCATTTAGAGGAGATGGTGACAAATCCTAAGTCTCAGACTTGGATTCCTTTCAGGCCAGTGCAGTATTTTTTTATTTTTATTATTATTTTTAATATCAGCATAGAAGGCTGCCTTATGTCATTTTGTTCTCATTCAGCCTTGGACTATCAATATTGATTAGGAGAAGGCAACTCATGCCATGCAGACTACAGGCAGTGCAAATCCCTTATTTGACACTTTCCCTGTGCAGGATCCATTATAGCCTATACAAAAAAGGCACAGTTAAAATAAAGCAAGGGTGACTGTGATCAATAATCTCATGAATGGCTAGAAACAGCCCTTTCTGCAGTTTCCAGGGGCTTGAACCTGGAGCCTTTTTGTAGTCAATGCATATGTATGCCATACGCTAAATAAATAAATAAATAACAACCGAGAAAAGCCAGTTTCCAAGCATGGAAAAATCATGTAAGAGATGTACCTGTTAGTATCGTGTACATTTTACCTGCATTTAACCATTTTTATTCAATGTTTTGGAAAAGAAATGACTTTCATGGGGTGTGGTATAGATTTGTGATATAGGTGGTCCTCGACTTATGACCATTTGTTTAACGATAATTCAAAATTACAATGGTATTGAAAAAAAATGATTTACAACTGATCTTTGTTACGACCATTGCAGCATCTTCAGAACCACAGGAACAAAATTAGGGCACATTGTAGCTAGCATGTATGGCTGAGGTATCCTGGGGTCATATGGTCATCATTTGTGGCTTTTCTTGCTAGCTTCCAACAAACAAAGTCAAAGGTGGAAGCCAGATTCACTTAATAACCATATGATTGACTGCATGATTTGCTTAATGAGCACAGCAAGAAAGGTTGTACAATTGGGCATGACTCACTTAACTGCCTCGCTAAGTGATAGAAGTTCCGGTCCCAGTTGTGACTATAAGTTAAAAGCTACCTGTACTTATCTTAAATCATTATCCTGAACAGGCATCCCTGCTGTGTTCATGGCTTCATAGGCTTCAAATAATTTATATGGCAAGATATCAACTCTTCCCATTGAGTTCATGAAGTATGGGCAGCCAGGAAAGCTGAAGAACTATAGAAGTGGATGTAGCCTTCAATAATAAGTTAAACCACATGCATATGTGTACACACACATACACACACACAAACTAAAATAAATTACCCCCCAACAATCCTAAAGCATTCTAATAATGTGGAAGAAAGTACAGAAGCCTCTTTCACAGGAGAAAAAGCATCAAGACATTGCAGATACATTTCCTCAAAGTATTAGCAATCAAACCTAACAAAATTAGACATACTTCCATGTAATAATGGATAGAGTTTCAGTCTCTTTATGCCAATGCCTTTATTTGTCCACAGAGCTCAGTATTGTCTACTTGGTGGGCTGGTTTTTCCAAGCATAGAACCATGTATCTGCTATTCTAGAAATTCAAGAAGAAACCAGCATGGCTGCACAAAGATCTCTCTGACAAACTGAAAGACAAAATGGACAAATACCAAAAATGGAAAGAGGGTCACATAACTAAGCCCGATTATCAGCAGACAGCCAGAACATGTAAAGATGAAGTCAGGAAAGCAAAGGCTCAGATCAAACAAATACTTGCAACAGAAATCATGGATAATAAAAAAAAAGTTTCTTCCAAATAGTAACAACAAGAAAAAAGTCAAGGAAACTGTAGGCCCACTAAAGAGACAAGAAGGCAAGGAAATAACAGGCAACAGTGAGAAAGCAGAGCTGCTAAACTCATATTTTATATCAATCTTCACGCAAAAAGAAACCATAGCCCAACATACCAAAAAAACCACTGCAAAAGACAAATTAGAAGCAAAAATTAAAATAAGCAAGAAAATGGTAAGAGAACACCTATCCAACCTTGATGAATATAAATCACCGGGGGCCTGACAGATTACATTCCAGAGTTCTGAAGGAGCTGGCAGATGTTATCTCAGAACCACTGCACCACATCTTTCAAAAATCCTGGAGCACAGGGGAAGTACCTGAGGATTGGAAAAGGACTGATGTGGTTCCCATCTTCAAGAAAGCGAAAAAAACGGACCCAGGAAACTACAGACCAATTAGTTTAACATCATTACCTAGGAAGATCCTAGAAAAGATAACCAGAAAACAGATCTGTGAACAACTAGAAGCAAAGAAAGTTATAACTATTAGCCAGCACTGGTTTGTTAAAAACAAATCATGCCAAATCAATCTTATTTCATTCTTCGACAAAGTGACTAAACTAATAGACAAGCAAAATACTGTGGATGTAGTATACTTAGACTTCAGTAAGGCATTTGATAAAGTAGACCACAACTTACTCCTTGGTAAGCTAGAAAAAGGTGGAATAGACAACATCACCACCAGATGGATCTGTAGCTGGCTGGCAAACCGAACTCAATGAGTAGTCCTCAATTCCACTACATCCACATGGAGAGAAGTAAGCAGTGGGGTACCACAATGTTCCATCCTAGGCCCAGTATTCTTCAATATCTTCATCAATGACTTAGATGAGGAAATTAAAGGGGAACTCATCAAATTTGCAGATGACACCAAACTGGCAGGAGTAGCCAACACTCTAGAAGACCAACTAAGGATCCAAAAAGATCTTGACAAACTTGAACAATGGGTCCTATCCAACAATGTGGAGAAAAGCAAAGTTTTACATTTAGGCAGGAAAAATCAAAGGTACAAATACAGATTGGGAAAGACCTGGCTTAAAAACAGTAACTGTGAGAGGAACCTTAGAGTCCTAGTGGAGGATCACTTAACCATGAGTCAGCAGTGTGCAGCAGCAGCAGCAGCCAAAAAAAGCCAATATAATCCTGGGTTGTATAAAGAGAGGCATATAATCAAAATCATGTGAGGTATTAGTACTGCTTTATAAAACCCTAGTAAGACCACACCTGGAATACTGCAGCCAATTTTGGTCACCATATCATAAAAAAGATGTTGAGAGTTTGGAAAAAATTCAGAGAAGAGCAACTAAGATGATCAAAGGCCTGGAGACTAAAACATACAAAGAACAGCTGCAGGACTTGGGTTTGGCTAGTCTAAAGAAAAGAAGAAATAGGGGAGACATATAGCAGTATTCCAGAATTTGAGGGGCTGCCACAAAGAGGGGATCACGTTATTCACCAAAGCATCAGAGGGCAGAACTAGAAACAATGGTTGGAAACTGATCAAAGAGAGAAGCAATCTGGAATTAAGGAGAAACTTCCTGACAGTGAGGACAATTTACTATTGGAATAGCTTACCTCCAGAAATCATGGGTGCTCCATCACTGGAGATTTTTAAAAAGAGGTTAAGATGGTAACCTCTTAAGAGATGGTATGGGTTCTCCTGCTTGAGCAGGGGGCTGGACTAGAAGACTAGAAGACCTCCAAGGTCCCTTCCAGTTCTATTCTATTCTATTCTATTCTATTCTATTCTATTCTATTCTATTCTATTCAGGCTTTTTTGTGAAAAAGTAAAATGGTAACAGTAGAATGAAATCTGGAATATTCCGCATTAAAAGAAAAGGTTGACAATCTCTGGCTGATGGGGTATATGTAACTCTGTCATTTTAATTTGATTCTTGAAGCTCCTTGATATTCAACAAGCTACTTAATAACATCAGTGCAATTCCCACTCTTGCTTCAAGTACTCTGTCAGAAAAGGAACATGGTATCTTTCCTGCTGATCAAACAAAAGACACTTCAGTCAAGAGGCACAAATAGTTGATCTATGATAATAATTCAATATACTACAAAGTAAGATGTAGACTGCTGAGGATGAACCATTTTCTATTTTGACAACTTGATTCCAAAATTCTATAACTATTTCTATTGTTGAAATAAAATGTCTCTTCTTAGCTCAAACTGTTGTGGATTCTGATCCTTGAGAGATATTTTGTCATCCTTCACTATTTCTTTTTATTTCTTGCTTTATTGTAATTCTGTGCTTCCCTTGTTAGTTTTTTTAGCTTTCTTAGGGGCCTAAATCTAACACTGAAAATTCTGCTGCATCATATTTATCCCATAGACTTTCTATATTCTGTAGGAAGCCCAGAGGAAAGACAGGACATATTACTGTTCTCCCAGCACATGATATACATAGTCTTTGAATTGAAGATTACATATAAATATCATGGTTAAACTTACCCCCCCCCCAATAACAATATTTAACAGGGCATTGTCTAGGTGTTGACTAGACTGGAGAAACTCGGGTTCAAGTTCATCATCAGTCATGGATGGTTACTGGGTGAATTTACCTGCAGCCTGTAAATTATTGGGGTTATTGTTCTTATTGGTTAAGTTTGCATCCTGATGCAATGACACGATCAAGGTTATCTAAGAAATTAATGTATTTTTCTTTGACTATATAGTTCATATGGCTGCTATCATTTACTAACCATGTGGCTAGATGGCAAAAGGAAAACCTTCCTCTTCTTTTCTGAAATCCCTCCCGGCAACTACTTAAAAGAAGCTCTTTGAAGTTTTTCGTTTTGAATAATATGATTTAATGGGGAATTTAAATCATAGGCACATTAAATGAGTTGAAAATCTCCAAAACCTTATGAAACCCTGAGAAAGCAGGCTACCTTAACTCTTTAGGATAGAAATCAGGAAAAATTCCTGCATGAAAGAACAGTTTTTTTGATGGTGAAATTTTGTTTCTTACGTCAAAGGCAAATTCACTGTGCAGTCAAAATGAGCCTTTCAGAAACAACACATGGCTATTTTACAGCAACTGGGAGATTGCACGAATCTGTAATTATAATGGTCAACATTTAAAGATGCAGCTGTATAGTGTGCAGCTATATGAAGTGAGCCATCAGTGATATAAAATATTATCAGGATGCAAGCTGATACTAGAAATTGGCCTGGTTATCAGAGTTACTAGAAGTACATTTGGCTAATAAAATGAGATTCCAAGATAATGATATTGTTTTGAAACATACTAGAACCTGTGCTTGTTCTAATACTTTCTTTAGCCTACTTTACTCAATTTGTATTTTTATAAATAAAAAATGTAACAAAATCTTCCATTCTTTTTTTTAATTTAAAACTTTAAAAATAAAATATAAATAAGCACAAAAAATAATATGACAGAGAATAATATAATAAATAAATAAGCATACCATATATTTCCTACTAGAAAGGTTGTATGATCCCTTCAACAAAAGAATGGTTAACCAAATTTTGAGAGTATGGTTTAATTTCCCAAACAACTTCATATCTCAAAAATAAATCTGACCTAAATTTAAATTCAAATTGGAAAAAGGTTTTAGGGTACAACCTAATACATTGATTGTTTCCACACCTCAATTTGGGTTTATCTGTGCATTACATTTATATTTCAATTTTACAAGATACTTAACCTGAATAGATTCTTAGTAATATGGATTGAATTTGTTATATTTTATTTGGTGATAGATATTATGTTAACTATGATTCTTTATATTCATTTCTTGATTAATAGTGATTCTCAGGCCTTAAAAATGAGATAGTATATAAAATATACCGAAATACATAATGTATTCTCATTTTCTCCATTATGTGTAATGTTGAACTTATCATTGTTCAGAGTTGAGATGTTATACCTCTGCTTTCATTTAGAGGTTTAAAATGTTTTTGATACTACTACATACTACATACATACTACTATATACTACTTTTTCGAGCATTCAGATTTTACATTTGGTTAGCTGTTCATTTATAGAAGTCTATGTGGCTTTAGCTTTCAGCAGACTGTCAAAGAAGTAGTTGATTATAACATTCTTCCCAAATTTGATCTTCTTCAGATGTTTTGGGCCTACATGGCTACTAGCCAGGATTTTTCTCCTCCTTTTTATTTTTGCTAATCACAATTTACCATGATATAAAATTGATAACAGCCAAATTATTATTAGTGCAAAATTTCAATCCATCACTTGAAATAGCTATAAAAATATGTAGTTTATAAAAGTGGATTTCACTAAAACTGAAAAGCAGGAATGAAAAAAGATTCAACACTGTGATATATTAAGGACTAAAGGGAAGAAGAGGAGTAGGAAATTCATAAATGTATTTATGAATCACCAAACCACAGTTTGAAGGATTGTCTAAATCAAGACATTACAGTATTTTTCTGCCTGTATTATGATGATGTAGCATAATTCCAAAGAATATAAACATTCTTTCCCCACGGTTTTGTAGTGCAAGGCATTTTTCCAAATAAAATCAGAGAAGTGTATTGTGTAAATCAGTGGAATTAAGACCAGATGAAGAGAGACAGAGAGAGAAAAAAAGTTCTGCAAAGTCAGAAATGCAACAGTGACTCTAGAACAATGAATTTGGAGAAGCTAAGAATACAATTATGGAAGCTATATATTAAAAATATGTAAAGGAAATACCCTACCCCATTTACTTTCCTCATTAATAAAGCTGCATATGGCTAGTTCCCTTAAGGTCATCTTTGCAGACATAAGCTGCTTTATCTAAAAGAAAGTGAATCATTTGTGAATTCTGTAGGCATGAAATGGCTCTCTGTAGCCCATGTTATGCAAGGTTATGCAAGTCTTATTTGGTACCTTATACACTTTCTGTTATGTCTGTTAATTCATATATTTTAAATGTTACTGTCACTGTACCAAAGAGCCCATCATAGAAATAGGTACCAAATACATTTGACTCTGAGAAGATTTCCAGAAATCCACATTGGCAGTGGCCAAATGCACTTTATGCAGTGAAACTATAGCCATTTCGATAAAATGCAGAATTGAACCATCAGCTTAGCTCATGTGTAGCCTGTGGCACTTTCTGTTCAGTTTAAATCTCCCTCCTAGTAGTTGTTGCATAAGGGAATTAGGATATATATGTATATCAATGATATTATACACAAAACAAATGCAGAAATGGAATGGAAGAATATGAATCAGGTGTATATGTGGCTGTGGTTCCTTTGATTTTCCCCCCTCCTTTTTATTCTCCTATCATTGGTGTATACTAGTGCTTACCACCATCACTTTCCTCCTGTTATCCACATAAGAAACTGGCGTTGGTGCAAACAGAGTTTCTGTCATTGATATAATGCCTCAGAAATTCCAGGAGATAAATCTGCATAGACATTTCTTCTTTGCCTAAGCTTAAACAAAAAAAAATATATTTCCATGCCTGGCTTGTCTTTAAGAAAAGTGAGGCTGTGACAGCTATTCCTACCCAGTTGCTTAGAGAATGGAGTTGAATTATCCCCTCTAAACTCACTATTCAATCAACTTCTACATCTGGAATGAGGAGGTTCCATCTTCACTATTTCTCTAGCAGACAACTATCATGGGCTCATCCTAATGCCAGAGAATTAAGAATGGAAGAATCCGAAAGTGAGAATATAAATCAATATTTTTAATTGACTGATTAAATTCTCATATCTTCCTGAAAACTAAACAGGGACTAATCCCAACAAAGTCTGTGTTTCTGCCCTTATTGAAAACTGAATCCCTTATGATTCTGGAAATTTCTGAAATTAAGACACCTTGCAGAGGAGGACCAGCTAGGGCAAGAAATGCAATTCTTTTTTTCATGTCACTCTTCTAAATGTTGGACTATAAGCTCAGTGATAAATCTTGGAATGATTTAAGAGCTTTATACCACTTAACACCAGTTCAATTATCTTGTAAAGCTCCCAAAGCTACTACTTTTTAGCCAATTGTACATTGGACAAAAGAATATTTCTTATAAAAAGAGTTGTTCGTCAATTTAAAACACTTGCAAAGGGCCACTCTGCTATTTACATTCTACATCAAAACAAGGAATCTGTCTTCTTGTAATTTAGATCCATTTTTTCCATGCCCTGATGGAGAACAGCTATACAGTATAACTGACTTCCTTTCAAATTGTCACAATGTTTTATATCTGCCCTCACTTATCTTATCAGGGCTTATCATACCCAACTCCTTCAATCTCTCTTCACGGGATTTTGTTTCTAAATATTTGATCAATCTTATTGCTCTTTTCTGAATCTTTTCTAATTTCACGCATTCCTTAAATAATCATGTTCAGAAGTACACACAGTAATAATAATAATCAGTGCTTTTTTTCTTAAAAAAAAAAAGGTGCCTGAACTCACACATGTCATACAACTCGCCTTGCCTACCCTACAAGGTTCCATCCAAAAAAGGTGCCGGAACTCCGTTCTGGGCGTTCTATGAGAGAAAAAAAGCCCTGATAATAATAATAAAGTTGGAAGGGACCTTGCAGATCATCTAGTCCAACCCCCTGCTGAAGCAGGAAACCCTATACCATTTCAGATAAATGGCTGTTCAATCTCTTCTTAAAGACTTCCAGTGTTGGAGCATTCACAGCTTCCGGAGGCAGGCACAGCTTCCGGAGGCAGCATTCACAGCTTCCGGAGGCACTGATTAATTGTTTTAATTGTCAGGAAGTTTCTCCTTAGTTCTAGGTTGCTTCTCTCTTTGGTTAGTTTCCATCCGTTGCTTCTTGTCTTGCCTTCAGGTGCTTTGGAGAATAGCTTGACTCCCTCTTCTTTGTGGCAACCCCTGAGTTATTGGAACATTGCTATCATGTCCCCCCTTGTCTTTCTCTTCATACCCAATTCCAGCAACCTTTCCTTGTATGTTTTAGCCTCCAGTCCCCTAATCATCTTTGTTGCTCTTCTCTGTACTCTTTCTAGAGCAGACATGTCAAACTAGTGACGTCACATGACATCGCGCAATGTATCAGAGCTTTTTCGCCATTGCCGGCAATGAGGTGGGCATGGTTTCCCAATGACGCATCCGTCCCGCAGGCGGGCAGTTTGACACCCCTGTTCTAAAGTCTCGACATCTTTTTTACATCGTGATGACCAAAACTGGATGCAGTATTCAAGATAGGATCAGATCAAAGCAGGATAAAATTATTACAATATTTGATCTTTCAAAACACAAAGACAAGATCTTTCTTATATTCCCAAATCATCTAGACATGTGAAGACATTTCATTTCCCCCCCTCATAAAACATATATATGTTTTATTTACATATAATAATTAAATATTACCTTATAGATTTTAAGAATATATTTGCATTATAAAATTAACCAATTTAGCTATAGAAGTTAACCCAGTTATATATGTAGCCAAACTGTAATGTTTCAAGCATTTAACCAACTTTTGTGATAACTATAAACAGGTTTAAATCATTGATGGACTATCAATTTTAAGTGGAGCAACTCATTCTAAATTAAAACATATATCTAAGCTTCACAAAAGTGATAATCTCAGCTAACAAAAATTTCATTTAACTCTAGCTGTCATTTACCAATTTTCAAAGATCAGCTCTCTACAGACTACCTTAATGCTAAGTTTCTAATTTCTTGCTGCTTCCATTGTAACTACAGCTAGTATGAATTAAAAAATCCTCTTGTGTAGGATTCTGGTTTTAGTCTACAAAAGTTGATAAAAGTGCTGATTCTAAATCAATAGCCAAATTTTGGTAGTTCTGAAATAATGTCAAAATGTAAACCCATTTACACCAAGTGGCAAAGTGGCCCAGCACATAATCCAGTAAGAGAGATTCCTAATTTCTGCATCCTTTCCAACATTAAATCATTAGTTGGGTGCTGTCATCAATTTATTCTGCTCAGGCATTGGCTAAACTCAGGTATCTTCTTTTGCTTATCACTGCTGTACTAATCATAATGCTACCCTTCTAATTTCTAGTAATGTAATATTTATTTTTCAAATTCTGTTTTGTTATATTCCAACAGTATAATCTGATGCATTTCTATTCACAAATAATTTAACTTACATTCAATGGGATATATTCTCAGATAAGACTGTGCAGCATTCCTGGTAGAAGGGTAGTGCAGTATAAGCTTAAGAATTATGTTTCTTTAAAAAAAGAATTAAGTGTCCATGTTTTGAGGAGCAAGAAGAAAGGAGTTTGTCACCTACCAGCATGCTGACTTAAAACTAGATTAGTCATATTATTGCAGGATAAAAGTATCAGTTTCCATTAATCATGATATAATAATTCATGTAGTACAGATGTTCTCTGCATAGCAGTTACAATTGGTGGTTTTATTTGGCTTTTTTTGCCATTGTGAGGACAGAATTATGGCCTTGATATGATTTTGATCTGCCCAGGGCATCTTGAGTCGATGGTGTATTTTCACACTTTTCCCATCAGCATGGTCATTTTTCTCTAGGTCACTGTTTTCTTTAGCTTCTTTATGTAATACTTTGCAAATTGTACTTAGCCTTTTATCAACCTTGACATTTATGAGCCTTGTTTTGCTGTTAACTTTCTAACTTTTTTCCAGATATTGAACATCATGTAGTGTTGTGCTCCTATTTTTCCTAAAATCAATGCCATTCAATTAATGTCAGACTATTGAGATCACATTTATGAAGCGAATGTTAAAAAGGGAAAACTCTAAATTGTCACGGTAGTTAAATATAATATTGTTGCCATAGAAATTAGGATAATTTTGTAAAATAGCTAACCCACAACTACATATTACAGAGCAAGTTGTAAGAATTTCATCCATTAAATTCCTCTAACTTCTGGGTTTTTTTTTTCCTGTTTTCCTAGAATAAAAAATTAAATAATCAAGAACTAGGTCCAAATGTAGAATTTTTAAAAAGCAGTTCACATGTATTATACATCATATGTTATATTATAAAATCCATTTCTCTTATTTTCTTGATACTAGGAATAGTCAGTCTTGGAGATTGATATAAAAGTAGGAGTTCAGAACTGGGCTGTGTGCGCAGCTGGCCGGGCCATGTGCATACACATGCAGCTCAACTTGCACAAGCAGCAGCCCGGAGTGCACATGTGCAGCTCAACTTGTGTGAGTGGCAGCCTGGCATGCACACACTCAGCTCGACTTGTGCACCAGCCGCTGCTCTCCCCCCAACTGGGGCACCAAGTTGTAAAGATTGGGGACCAATGATCTAGTCCAATCCTTTATTCAATGTGGGATCCACTACAGAATCTTTGATAGACAACTATCTAGCCATTGTTTAAAGACCTCTAGCAAAAAGATATGTCATCTGGTAGTCCTCACATGACATGTGACAATGCATTTCATCTTTCTGATGTAAAGCATGAACATTGTTCCTTGTGGTTTCAACTCAATAGTTCTAGTTCTACCCTCTAAGCAACAGAGGAAAGATCTGTTATCTCCTCTGTGCAAAAACCTTCAGATACTTGAAAGATTACTATCATATGCATTCTCAATAATCTCTTCTGCAAGTTAAACATATCCCATATCCTTGAACAGTTCCTCATGGATTTGATTTACAAACTTTGTTGGAAGGTCCAATCCATGCATTCTGTGTTTTTTTATGCCCTACCTCCTTGTTTCCTCAACATTGCACAGGATGAAACAGCAAAATTATGCTCCTCACACACAAAAAAAATGCTTTGTGACATAATGGATATTATTAAGTACAATAAAAGCTTTATGAAAAGGAGTGCCATTATATGCATATATGCTAGAAATAATTTCTATCCTACTAAAAATCCAATTCTTATTCCAAATCAGACATCATTTTAAATTTTGTGCTAAGTGTTAACTTTAATCCTTAGAAATATCAACTGAAGCCTTGTAATCTATTTTAGACAAAGAGGCCCCATACTTCTGCTTTCCTACTTCACCATCTTCTATGCTGAAAATGTAATGCGGTACTGTGTTGTTGTAGGTGATACAAGCTCTGACAAAATCAATCTGATGAATCAATCTGTACATGTTTCACACCTTTTGGATATACAGGTAGTCCTTGACTTACAACAGTTTGTTTACTGACTATTCAAAGTTACCACAGCACTGAAGAAAGCGACTTATGACTCTTCAATTGCCATCAGAATTACTTCACAGCATTTTTTTTAACATTACAATTCAGACAAAATTCTTCTTCAATGGTTCTTCCAGCTGTTTAAATATTTACTGTCAAGTACTCCTGGGGGATTATTTAGAAAGCTGCACCAATGTCATTGCAAGCATCATTTAACTGTAAAATAATTGTAGCTTGGAAATCCTGCATTTCAAGATTATATAAATCTGACATTTAATATGTTCACCCAAATGACAAGATTTTCTCTTATCATCAATACCTTGGCAGAACTTCACTTCTTATATTTTGATATAATTACATTATATTAAGTAAACATAAAACAAGTTTTACGACTTTTAAGTGAAAAAGTTGACGTGTTCCCTATCACGTACCTTACTGAAAACATTTAAGGTTTAAGAATCTTTGAATGCACAAAGATAAAGAGAAACAGTACCCACATTCCTTTCTTACAGCTCAAATCCAAGGGAAAAAATTACAATAAATACCTATGGTTAAGCTTTAACTCAGAATGGCCTATTTGATTTATTTTTCTTAATGAATATATTCCTTCTTTGCTGCTGATCTATCATTCCTATTCATTTTGCCCTGAGTCATGAATATAATTTACCAGTACCTAGAATTTGGTGACCATTGCTTGGAAACATTCAAAATAGTATTAAAATAGATTTTGCTATTTTCATTTTCTCAGTATGGTGCTGTCCACATATGTTCAGTTCTCACAAAACTTCCCAAGTATTGGAAAACCATTAAGGACTATGGTTCTTTAGTGCTCTGGAATGTATATCAGAGGGATGAGATTTCTTTTGTTTTCACAAAGAATGGAAGCCATTTTTAAAATTTTATCTTCAATATTGGGACCAACAGTAATTTACTTCTTTCCAGTAAGCTTTTTTGCTGTAATTTGATACCTAACTGATAAGTGCTGTCCTGAAAATTACTGAAGAAAGATGCCAAAGCTAGAGAGGTATTTTGTAACAATTTACAGAACTGAGCCCTTCTGCTTTGTGTTATTTTTATTTACAGATGGATCTTGGCCTCCTCTCTGTAATTAGTTCCAAAATCAGGCCTGGCGTGCTTTTCTAAACATGTATTCCTGACTAAGATTGGGAAATAGATTACAACAGAACATTACAATAGTAACCAATTTGTGTCTCTGCAGATCTTCCAACACTCTAGGTGAGACTGTAACCTGGTGCAGACATGACTTAAGCATGAGGCACATTTTTATCCTGGTATATGTTTTTTGGACTTGGTTGTTAGAAAACTTACCTGCTTGGAAGAAGTTTGTAGATTATCAGTTGAGCTAATCAAGTTAAACAAGTTAGCTAAATGCCTCCAAGATGGGTTCCTGGTATCTGAATTGACAAAAGTTGGTCATCTCCGTCTGTCTCTACTAATAACTCACAGCTCTTCAAAGTACATTCCTGCTGTCTTTGATCCTGTTCCTATGTTGTATTCATTTTCTTTTCCTTGCACTTCTCTCCTCAGCCTTGCCAGCTAATAATTTTTTTTCTAGTCTCATATCACATGACTAAAATTTGGGTTTCTGCTTACTGATCATTGTCTTAAAGAAGCCTTTATCAAATATGCATCAGTATGAACTTTGAAGCATGACAAGGATTTCCTGCAAGTCAAGGAAGCTTCAATAGAGCTCTACTAAATATTAGACAGAAGCGACTGAGAATGTCTAGTTATGTGTGGAATAAAAGATTTAACAAAACATTCATTGCTATTAGACTTAACCATCATGAAGTTAGTCCTCATGATTAAGTAAGAGCTAATGGCAACTTCACTAAAAATTCCCTAAAGTTGATCAACTGTAAGTAAAATTGTTTACATTTCAAAACAGAGTCTAGTTTGGCTATCTCTTGTTTGTGAGCAAAAATTGCACATCTTCATAAAAGGGTATATTCTGACAAGCAGCTTCAGGATTTTTCCTGTTCATTCATCCTCTGCTTTTGTTAAAAGATACCTTGATTTTATAAAGGAAGGCTGCACTCCTTCGGCTTTCATTTTGTTCTCATAGAAGAGCTACTGATTCAGTTGGGCATTGTTCAGAATCTCTTTGAATGAAGTGGATACTCCAGAGTTCAAAGAAACAGGAATATTTTTTTCAAGTGAAAAGAAAAAAGGACAAATGCTTTTGATGGTCATAGAGTTGGGTTTCTTTGGACATAGTTGTTTGATCTTCATGCTCTGTGTATGTCATATATGGCATTGCTCAAAGACATATTCTTCTTCATGGAGAATCTAAAGAAAATGTCATTTTTATAGCCAAAGTAATTTTGTGGGGTGGAGCATACTTATAAATCAGAAATCAGTGAGATTGTGATGGAACCATGAATGGAAGGGGAGGGGGCCCTTCTAGGAGGAATAAAGAGACATTCCACCTTACAGTCTGTTCCTTGGAGGAACCATCTGAGGTCAAACCCTTAGGTTACCATGTCTTTGTTCAGGACTTCCCAATTTAAATATAAATCACTGATCCAAGTGGGCTTCATTCTCTTACCTTGCCTTCTCTAGATACCTGAAATTGAGCCATGCTAGATGGGAATTATGGCAATGGCCATTCCCATCCATTTGGAAGGTGCCAAGCTGGAGAATGAGTTTTAGATAATGTGGTTGTTGAAGATGAATTCCTCTCCAAAATGGGAGAACTGAATGAATGAATGAGGCCAGCTAAGAAGTGAATTGCATTCACTAATCAAGAAGTCTTTTCAAGATTCTCAGTATGCTTAATATTTTGGGTTCAACATTAAATTTGTATTCCAACTTTCCATTAAAAGTACTCAAGTTTAATAATAATAAAATAAAAAGCACAGGAATTAGAACAAAGACATTAAAATGTGTTAAAAAAGAGAGCAGTATATAACAGCCGCAGTATTAAAATCTACTTTATTTATGCCAATCAAACAGTTCCTGAAATTAGCCTTATACCAAAGGAAAGGTATGTCTAGGACTAATTCATTATTCAAACCTAAATCATAATGAACTAAAGAGTTATACAGGTAGTCGATGTGCAGAATTAGAGTCAGAGTTAGAATGGCACTAAGAAAAAGTGACATGACATAGGTTTTTCACACTTATGTCCATTGCAATATCCCCATGGTCACGTGATCAAAATTTGGATGTCTGGCAACTGACTTGTATTTATGATAGTTGCCGTTTCCTGGGCTCATGTGTTCCCCTTTTGTGACCTTCTGACAAGCAAAGTCAATGGGAAACCCAGATTCACTTAATAACCATATTGCTAATTTAACAAAGATGGCGATTCACTTAACAACTGTGGTAAAAAAGATTGTAACATGGGACAAAAGTCATTTAATAACTGTCTCACTTGGCAACAAAAGGTTTGGGCTCAATTGTGGTCATAAGTTGAGGACTACCTGTAAAATTTCAATAGCTTGATTTTTAATATTTTCTTTCATATTCAGCATAATATATACAGTAATTTAGATGTTTTTATGTCTGCATTTTATAGTTTTGTTTGGTTATTTTATTAGGGTTGTGGTTTTTCTTTTCTTTGGATTTTTGTTCCTATAGGAAGGTATTTTTCCCCTAGTTTCCCCCCTTAAATAGTTTAGTATATAATGTTTTTTCATCAAATAGGTTTCTTTAAATATAGTAGATTAGATTGCTTGTTGAAAGTATATAATTTTTATGCAATAGTTATAGTTATTTTTTATATATAATGCAAATGACTTGACAATGTTTTTCAACAAATGCTAATTGTACTGTATCTAAAGTTTTTTTTAAAAGTGCTTACATATTTTTTAAAAAATTAAAAAATAACTTTGTCAACAAACAGGGTAACTGGCATTGCTAACCACCCTTTAGAAGAGAGTTCCACAATGCAACAGTAATTCTTATAAAGATATTTTCCTGTGAACTTGGTAAAGGAACAAGACAGATATTGGACCTTTCTCCTAGCCAGGCTCACCTGGGTAAATGTTGGGTAGAATTTTACAGGTCATATGCAGTGCTTTGAACTATGTTAGAAAACAGAATGTAGGCAATGAAGCTGTTGGAACAAGACAATTAGATAATCCTTTAAGTAGTCATAATCAATAGCATTGCCACAGCATTCTGACCCAGCTGAAGTTAGTAACACTTTTCAATGCCTTATATAGAGCATATTAGAATAATTCAAATGGGACATAAATCAGATTGTAGAGCTAATATTCTAATTGTAAGAGTACTTTCACAATGGAACAGTATTCTGAGTGATTTCCTTGTGGTGACCTCCCTATTGCTGGATGTGTTCACCGTTGTATAGATTTTGGCAGGGATTCTTTAATTTGGATTCCTTGCAAAATTTTAAGCTGAATCCTAAAATCTACAGGACTATTAACAGATCCTCAGATTGATCATTGTTACTTAAGTTTGCATATGGTCCATTTGCCTATATTTGCAGAATTGTGGTGCTTTCATGCTTGAGGGAATAACATTATACTATACTACTATTATACTATCTACACTATATTTTTTCCAGGTTCCATGGGGTAGAAGAGGAAGTGAAAATTCAGACAGACCCATGAGATTATACTCTCAATAAAGCATAGTTCTAGTCTTTTAGAATTCAGTTTCCCAATCTGGTCCACCTCATAGGACTGACATACTTGCAAGCACACATGCAGAGCTGACTTCTAAAAAAATTTCTGTCCCCTTTTTATAACTTAGAATAGGAATGTGAAATTGCGGACTGCCAGATTTTGATAAACTACAATTCCCAGCATTCTTCCTGGGCTAGGCTAAAAGGGAATGCTGGGAGTTGTAGTTTGAAGGCTACTAGGTCCCCATTCTGGACTGAGAAATACAGTACACTAGATGACTTTCCATTGGAAATACAATTTGAACTCCCAATGTCTGCTAAATTTTCCGGCCTGCTAAATATAAACCATCATTAAGGCTCTGCAATTTCCTTGAATGAATAGAGTATAAAAATAATTCTTTCAGAGATACAGAATGAGCCTGGACAAGGGGGCTAAAAAGGTCTTGATAATAGAAGTAATCACACTGTTCAGGCCTGAGTATGACACACTAGCAATGATGGCACTAATGGCTTATTGACCAGCATTGACTGAGTGGTCCGCAAAGCATCATTTAATAGCTGCAGAATTGCAATTCAGGCTTGAGAACAAAGGTCAATGACTCATTCAGACTTCAGTCTTCCCCTTCTCCCATCCTAGGGACAAAGCAATAGACAGCATATCTGCTCTATTACAGCTAGATGCTTCAGTAACAAAAATATGCCTCCATATTCTATCTATAATAAGGGTTATTAAAGCTAATCAGATCCATTCTATCTAACATTTTAAAGAAGCAGAGATACATTATTAGAAGTGAGCTATTCAGAAAAAGATTTGTAATATGACTCTTACTGCTGACCTTTAAAAGGAAAGAAAAAATAGAGAGGAACTGTTAGAAAACCCAATTGCTGCCTTCCCTATCATGTTGGATAGCAGACTTCTGGGAGCCATTTGGACTGAGACCTGTTCATCCCAATAACAAAATTCCTGAGTTCTGATTAGTGAAGTTTATTTAGAAAAGCTTAAACTAACAGCATAAACCATTTGTTTGCAAAAGAGACTCTAATACATAGGTAAATTAGGGTAGGAAAGTTCTGCTTCTTTTTCTCAATAACTTTTTGATGAAAAAGGGAGAAGACTTGTCTCTTTTATGAAAGGGGGGCAGACTGCACTGTTGATTATTTTGGAGATGACTAATGGTCTTATCAATCTCAGATCCAGGTTTCATATTGGAAGATGCATTGCAATTGCTCAAATGCAGAGAATGAAAATGCTTCATACTCCTTGGGAAGAATCCAGAGAAAGAAATATTTTGGGGAATATTAAAAAGGCAGAATATATTTCTCCAAAGGAATAATGGAGAAGATCTTTAAAAAGGCAGAAACTTCTCCCTTCCCCTAGCCAGAAAACTCAGCAGAAACCAGCTTTTAAAATGCAGATATAATAATCCATTCAGGAAGGTTGGAGCCAGGAAGCTAGAAGCTGATGAGATTAGGAAGACAAAGATACCTAAAATCTACATGCCCCACCCAAACTCTAAAAGACATGACCTTTGGGGATATAATAGGATTAACTCACCAATACCAAAAGGGCACAGTCAGACACAGGTCAAAGTACATGACACGGGAAATACAAAGCCTTAAACAGGAACAGGAAACAACCTCAAAAGCCCCAGAAGGTATAAAAACCCACAACTCCCAGCAACATGTGGTTAGTTTTCCCAGAGCTATCTCTCTGTTAGGCTCTCCTCTTCAATAAATTACAACCTTCTTTCTAAAGCAATCTCCATTTTGTTTATTCCCAGCTTGGATTGGACCCTGATGAACACTTTTCTTTCAACACTCCAATGAAATCTGTCAGCCTGATTGTCCAAACTATATTCTACTAAACTACTACAATAATTAGGAGACTGATGGGTGCCATCCTTACTATTTTAATGCAGAAAAATTAAAGGAAGTGCTTGATGGATTCCCCCATCTTCGTTTGCCCTTGCATGAAGCATCACTTGCTAGTGAAAAAGCAATCCTTAATCACCTTTCCTAATGCGAGGGGTATGGGATTAAGCAACTACAGGTAAGTACTCATAAAGAGCATATTTTGCCACATATCAAGTAACCTGATTAGCAAGTCACAGGTACAATCTATGGCCTGTCAGCTGAGCTAGTTCTGAACATGGGGCTCTTACACCTAATTTAACTTAACTCCATTTTATTAAAATGTACTTTTTAGTCATTCAAAGAGTGAAAAAATGCTGTTTATAAAAAGTCTTCATAAAATTTGACAAGCCTTTGGAATGCACTGCTCACACAATATGTAACTGGGGGCCTCTACATAAGCCAGGTGTCCAACACTTTCTGCAGCAGAAGCCAAAATGTCCAGAAGGGGCAGTTCTCAGTGACCATTGAAGATGGGTTGTGCCTGCAACACTTGTCAATAGAACTAGGCAGACTACATCCCTGACTATTTCAACAAACATATCTTAGAAAGTGTATTAAATTGTTTTTTGGCCAACATTGTGTCAGAAAAAAAGGGACAACAGTAGTTAAAAATTGGAACAGCTAAAGCTGATTTAAATAGCCTCAGCTGTAGGATAGAAGTGAGACAAAGGCAACATGAGAAGGACATGTCATTAAAAAAATACTTACCAGGCATGTTCATGCCACATTTAGCAGTTCATGCGGATACGCTCTCAACAATAGAAGAGCAAATTCATATTTTAAAACCCTAGATGACTTTGGTAAATATATAACCATTATATGCTCTTCTATTGATAGCATATAATATACTTACCTGTAGTTTATATATTTACTTGTAGAATATATTTACTTGTAGTTTAATAACTGCAGTGTTGGAGAAAATTGTTGACAATACCTTGGACAGCAATAAAAGCAATAATTCTATATTAAATGAAGTACAACCTGATTTCTTACTGGTAATACTAACAAGAAACTTAAAACTTAGATATTTTGGCTACGTTATGCATAGGTAAGAGTTGTTGGAAAAGACTCTGGAAGGTTGGAAAAAAGCTGATCCAAAATGAGGTGTCTGGATACTATGATTTCTAACAAAAGCATAAGCTGACAAGAACTCAACAAAGTAATTACTGATAGACAGTAAAGTTGGAGATGATATATTGAAATAATAAATATATTATTTCAATATATTTCAAACTTTGCAACAGTAAGATGTGTGGATTTCAACGCCCACATTTCCCCAGCCAGCATTTCATGTTTGCCCTTGTTTGCTGGCTGGGGAATTCTGGGAGTTGAAGTTCGCCTATCTTAAAGTTGTCAAACCTGAAAAACAGCATGTCAGTTCATGAATAATAGGAAACACCTAAGCAATTGAACAATGAGAATAGTGAAAGAATACATTTCTAATTTGCACCCTACCAATGTGCAGTTATAATTCCACACTCCTATCAAACCTACAATATCACAAAACTTTTTCTCTCTTAGATTGAATAGGAATAGGTAAAGGTCCCTCTGCAGCAGGGGTGTCAAACTGCTGGCCCGCAGGCTGGTTACATCATGCAGAGGCCACGCCCACCCCAGTTGCGGCAATGCAAAAAAAGTTGCAATACGTTGCGACACGTCACATGACACGGCGAGTTTGACACCCGTGCTCTACAGTGATGGATTAGTCAGGAAGCAACTATGCCATAGAATTTGTCTTATGGCCAGTTGTAAACACTATCCATTAAATGAACTGGCCCCTACAAGCCTCCAGTGAAAAATCTCTCACAACTTCCCATGACAACTAGCTTTCTCTAGTTCAGCCTAAAAATGCTTGACTGAAGTTCTGAACCACTAAACTCTATCCTAAAGCTTATCCTACTTCAACAGCAAATTAAATAGTTATTCTTAATTGGGGGGGGATAGCTTAATCTTGAGGTAGACTTGAGAATGTGTACAGAAGTATTTCCATTCCGAAGAGTTGGTCATCACTTTGGTATAAATATTTAATAACACTACCATGGGATTCTAAGAAGATATCATAGGTGCTTTCATGTATATGGCTAGTTACAAAACATAAACTATTTATCAGCAGATCCACTGATGGGGTATCTTCTCTATCTTCCTTTTCAGAAGCTGTTAACTACCCCATTTTGCCTTTGTCTTTTTGTGGGGGAGAGAGACAGATGCATAGACAATCCAACAAAGCATGGAACCACCACCATCAGTGTCATTATTGTCATTCAAAAAATTGAAGAACAGAAGTACATTGAGACAACAGAAAAAAATGTAAACTTCCTAGGCAAAAATTCTATTACTATTTCTTGGTATTTTGTTATAGGAATTAATAAGTGTCTAGCATGATTCATGTTAAATGTTCAGGGCAAATATTAAATTAAAAACAAAAATCAGCATCAGTTTTTCCCCAAACTGGCAGGGATATGTTTGTCAAAAAATCAAGATGGTGGCAATGATTTGCAACAGAAAACCCTACTGCTTTTTCACATGCATTGTGTATAAAATACATATTTAAAAAGTGAGGTTTTGACTGCATGGGTGCAGCCACCATTTTGTCCCCCCCCCCCACCTTTTGGACATTTCTGCAAACTTGATTAAAACAGAGTTTTATCCTGTTAACCATTACCCACAGAGTCCAAATTTCTCTTGGAAGGAAGAACACTAGCAATTCATACTACAACACCGTTCCCTCTATTTACTTGCAAATACGTAGGGGAAACCTATTTTACAATGGATGTTCCTGCTTTGGAAATCTCAAAGAATGCTTTTCTTTTAGCCATCTCAAGTTGCTTAGGGCTTCAAGGCCACATGTAGCCCAGGAAGACTTAAGTGTGACTTCCAGCACCTTTGCAGAAGTTGTCACTGAATTAAACTGATAGAATGAAAAAAAATCATTGTGTATCTGGGGAGCACCAATATTAAATAAAATTCAAATTCAATTTTAATTCAGTTTTTATTTTTAAAAAATCCTGCCTATTTCTTTATCATAGCCCCTGACATTTTGAATGCAGCTAGAAAAAAGTTGCAGTTTTGTAAGGGTTGACAGAACTCAGACATCTTGTGTATGGTGAATCTATGAAGGTAGCACACCATGACTATTTGCCTAGCTCCAAATTTACTTTGCCCATCATATTAAAGCATCTGCCAGTTTTTCCCAACACTGAGATCATGAATTTCACTTCTTAGATTCTTGTTCACAGGGAGGGGCACCTACAGTTTGAGATCAAGTTGTTGATGAAGTACGGTGAGATCCTCCTTCAGTTCTTCTCAATTCAAGCACCTTATAAATGCATATATTTATGAATACCAAAATCAAAGGTTTTCAGATTTTAATTATGATCATCATGGATATTTGAAAATTAAGGATTATGCATGATCACATTTTCTTGGTAAAAGACTCCAGTTTCAGTTATTAGAAGTGGAGAGCTCACATTTTTGACAGCACAAATTAGGTAGTATTTCTTCTCAAGAACAAAATAGTTATTTCATGATATCCAGTAAGTTGGGTCACTATGTACATAAAGCAAAAACTTTAAATACACAATTCCTAATTCTAGGGTTGAACCTTTGATCCAAATATCCAAAATAAAACTAGTCCAGCAAACGTTTTTAAAAATTTCTTTTTTGTCAGGGTTGACAATCAAAGTGCAAAACATGTTTTAGACCTTGAGCTAAAACTGAGTAATGGGATTTTTAAATCTGGAATCTGGGATGTGTAATAGAAGACCTGACACCAGGGTAATGAGTGATAGTGCTGGCATTGTCGTAATTGGTAGCTCACAATGACCAAACTCATTTATTTGAATTATTTATGCAAAACAACTGATAGGAAATTTATAAGAGCAAAAAGACAGAGACCAGAGAGCATAGTTGACATGAGGTAGATATGCATCTGATTGACTGGAGTGCCACATCTGCAGATGATGCTTTAAATGCCCATGGGATGAGCTTATTCATAACAAACACACACCAATTGTTGTTTTCTCATCACCGTTTGATTATTCAGTAATCATCTGGATCTCCCTCTTTGTGGAAAGTGATCTTACATTAAAAAGAGTGATGCGGTGCATTTTATTTTAAAAATCAGCAGCGTGTTTGTGTGAAGGAACCTATTAGGTGAGAAAATTATCCTCTTTTCTTTTCTACAATAGATTTATAATGAGTGACATTGCCACTCCTGTCTCAAGGGGGATATCCACATTTCCTTTTGCTACAAAACAGCAAAGCTTCCAAATAGGAATCTAATTTTATTTTTCTCACACATGGGCTCTAATAGGGAGATAAATAAAAAAGCTTATAGAACTATCAAATTTTATTCGAAAACCTTCCTTCCTTCCTTCCTTCCTTCCTTCCTTCCTTCCTTCCTTCCTTCCTTCCTTCCTTCCTTCCTTCCTTCCTTCCTTCCTTCCTTCCTTCCTTCCTTCCTTCCTTCCTTCCTTCCTTGTCATTTTAAAGCCATTGGTAAACACAAATGAATATGTTTTGCTTATTGTTTTGTTCATCTGCTGTTACAGTGACAAAAAAATTGGAACATTCTTAATTTTTTGGGGACTTGTATGATGACAAAATTCAGGGAAAACGTAAAACTGTTGTGGGAATCTTCCATTAGGCATAGGATTAGATGGGTTTTTAAAATTCCTCCACCTCACTCATGCTTTCTATAAGTCTCAGAAAAGAAAAAAGAAATACAGTGACTTGAAGAGCTATGTCCAAGTAGCCAAAGGATACATTTCCTTACAAGCCTTTAATTTACTGAGACCAGTTATTGGCATTAAATCTCCACCACCACCATGACTATCTTTAAGAAGGTTCTATTGACAACATTGGAAGAACTGCACATGCTGCTGCTTCATTTCCATTCTGCTGTGCATCACTGGATTTGCCAAAGTTTTCTGCTTATTCTGCAGGATTGCTTTGCTTTCTGAATTCTACTTCTTGCATCTATCCACCAAGATATATTTCTTGTTCTTCTGTACTTGTTTCAGTCCTAGCTATAAAGGTGATTTAGGGCCTTTCAAATGAGTCAATTCTCCATTAGGAGCTACTTTTTCTCATTAGTTTCCATACTATTCTCTGTAAAGTTTCTGTATTAATTCATAGTTCTGGAGGCCAGTAGAAAAAATATGAAAAACCTAGGCTATGGCAATTATTTATTGTCTGATATGTAATTCTTCTTATTTTCTTTCAGCTGGACTCTATGTACTCCAAAATAATGTTTGTCTTTTTAGCTGCTGCATTATTCTGATAGCTCACAATTAACACTGTTGCCAAGGACACCCAGATCCTTTGCCCACGTAGTGCTGCCAAAATATGCTCTGCACTATACATATACCCAATATTTTCCCTATTCAATTCTCTGTTAAATTCCATTTTCAGTGCACTGCTAAAGTCTATCTAGATAAGGGATGTCAAACTGGCAGCCCGCGGGCCGGATGCATCATGTGCAGGCCACGCCCACCCCAGCTCCGCAAAGTCAAAAAACATCACGATACATCACAATTTGTCACAAGATGCAATCAAATTTGACATCTGTGGTCTAGATCTTCTGAATAACCATGCTATTCAGGTCACCTTATTGAAAAGGTGCTGTATTTTGCAAGAGAAGGTATATGTACTGTATGTATGCATGTATGTATGTATATTTCATATTTCTAGACCACCCATTTCCCTCAAGGTAGTTAGTTATGATAGGTGAGTTAACGGTTTGATATGCTAGTAATATTATGAATTTCTAAAAATTTGGATAAATGAATGATACGCACAATTTTCTCTGGTATTAGAGATCTTTTAGGGAATAACAACCCCATGATCAATAATGGTGACAAATAAATGGCATCTTACCTATGGGAGCACATGTCCTCTTTGTTCTTAACTGATATACAAAACAATAGTTGTAGTTGTAGGGCTGTGGGTTTGTTTGTTTTTTTTGCTTAGTTTCTGCTTTTAAACATTTGATACCATACTTTTATCCCACAATTTTCAATTCCTACTAAGTGTATTTGGTAAAAAAAAAAAGATTTTTGACCCCAAATCATGCAAACAAAGGTTTATGATGATCAGAATTGATATAGTGAACATTAATTGAATAGCTAAGTAGGAAATAGGAATTCTTAAGCCATGCATATATTGTTGCATTATAAATCCCTTCATTCCAGATTAATGGTTAAGCTTGTGATGGCTAATGAGAGTTGCAATCCAATATCCTCTGAAGGCGCCCCATGTGCCTTACTTCTAAGGTATCAAAAGGGAATTCATTAAAACACACAGTGACACACAAAATCTACTGGCAATAAAATAATAGGTTAATTATATGGATTTCTTTAAAAAAAAATTGAATTTATATGCCAGTTAATGTTCATTAAAAGCTGCTACTGTGCTATTAATATATGTGTATGTCTCTCTGTATCTCTTACAGTTCTGGTTTCATAAAGCCTTTGGCTTTGGGAAATACTTCTTATACCAGCATATTTAACATAATTTTAATATCTTAATTCTTCTTTAACAAAAAAACAAAACAAAAACAAAACAAGAACAAACCAACCATTAAATATCTACGTTTGAAAACCTATTTCAGAATGAAATTTAAGACAAGTGGATTCTTTATGTTGTTTCCTCAGCACTGGAGATCAGCACTGGAGATCAGTGTTATAAAAATAACAATAATAAAAAAAACATTGGCAGTCTCCAATCTGGTTCCTTCCTTGTGCATTTACACTATGACAGCACTATGACAAATTTTAAGTGAAGGTTGGTGACCACTTTTCAGAGGATTTCCTCTTTTGAAACAGAGTTATATTAGATCAGGAAGAAGCAATTGGTGCCCGCAACATGTTTTGGACTTCAGTATAATGAGCCCCATCTATGAATACTAGTGAAAGGGGTTGTGAGAACTACAGTCCAGAAAAATATCTACCGTAATGAACACCACATCTTGAATCAGAAGATTGGTGAGATTCATTATAATATTTCTAATATGTTGTTATAGCTATAACAAGGTATAAATAAAGATACAAACACACATATTCATATAACTATATCAGAAACCTAAGTAATATGCAGTGAAGCTTTTATAGTGAACTAGTTCATAATTTTACAGCAACTGAGCTACACTTGTGGCCTGAAGTCTCACCACAAGACCTCCATTCCTTGTGATCTAAGATGCATTACCACATATATCAAGAACAGCTCTAAAAGAAAAACAAGATTGGTTTCTAAAAAAGGAATACCATAAAGTACACATAAACTGAGAGTTTAAAAGGCCAATTCTTTTTATAGATTCAAACATTACTCTGTATTTTATATACGGGGCCTTAGATATGTCAGCATAGACCTTGGTAAATGTATATTTTATATCCCATATTATTCATAGATAAGATGGAAGGAGCTTTTTATAAGCAGCAACAACAAAAAATAATATGCTTTGTGACTACACAACATAATGTAACCCATAATCTACCTATCTTTTGCTGTTATTAAAAGTCAAACAAGCTATTTGATGACATCATAGGCTAGATCAGCCCAGTCCATATTTACTGAGACTCAGATGCCACTTTCTGCAAATAAATGTTCCATCACTTATTATTGTAAACCCCCCCCCACACACACACACAGTGAAACACAGAAGCTGGTCCAGGGTTTGAGGCATTGATTCTGTGCTGGATTTCTCAGCAGGACCTCTTCAGCTTCTATTCAATTCACTTTAAACAAGACTGCTGCCAAATCTTCCACCGGAGGGTCCATTTCCTTTCCTGTGGGGGCATCCAATAATAATAATCCACCTCTACAGGTAGTTGTGAACAGCTTTCACTTTTATCTTTAGGAAATAGCATATAAACCCATGAACAATGTACTGCTCTGGTCTATGGGCCCACGGTCAGTATAATACAGGACTTGAATGAATGAATCTTCCAGGGCCCTGGTGGGACTTTCTCATAGTTAGCCATCCATCCCCTCTCATTTGAACCAGACTGAGCAGTGTCATTCCTGTCTGCTCAGACCTCAGTTTCTCTCCCAGCTGATTCACTGGTCTTCTGGCCCCCTCCTTTCCCATTGGCTGGGTTGCCAGCTGAACTCTTTAATCCTTTGTCCTGCTCCCAACCCCTTTTCATTTGGCATATTGGTTACTGAAAAACTGTCTATCTGCTAGTGGGGGGGGGGGGGGCTCTGTGATCTGCTGGTTCCCAATGCCCTTCAGTTTTTCTTTCCTTTTCTCTGTCTTCTGTCTCTCACATCCAAACCAGAGGTCTTTCTTTAAAAGTTTCTGAATTACTTCTCTTCCTATTCCAAACTAGTGTTTTCCTTCCATTCCATCCCCACTCCAACTCTCCAATAGGGATGTCTAGTAAGAGCGTCTGCATTATTTCTCTCAGTTTCTACCACTGTTGACCTTAGCAGCTCTGATAATCTTATTTCCTTTGTTTCTGATTTCTCCCAATTGCAGCTTCATGCAGCTGGATCCTTAGCAATTGTAAGAATAGGCTTTGACTTTTGGGGTAAAAGGTTGGAGGTCTCTAAATACTTCTCCCAGCAATCTTCTGGATTTATGTCCAGGAGCTCCACCTGCTGCCTTGGAGTGTTGGCTGGCACGTTAGCTTGTGACCATGTGTTTTCCTTGAAGATGCTTTGACCTGGTGCCTTCTCAACTAATCCTGATATATGGGGGGGGGGCTGTGAACTCTGCTGGCAAACAAAAGGAAAAAATATATAAAAAGGAAATAAATTCTATAGCCATTTCCTAGTTTTGAAGCATTGAGGTGTGTGATTAGGCAAATCAGGTTCTCCTTTCTTTGGGAATTAAGTCAATCTCAGAATGGATAATTAAAAGCACTATACTTTTAAAATGAAAACTAAGTATATAAATATTTGTTATTAACCTCAAGTAGTCACTTGAGAAGCAATCGCTGTTGGAAGAAATAAGCATGCAGCGTGTTTATTGGTCCAGAACTGTAAATAAATGATTTGATTTGATTTTAATATAGTGTTGCTATAACCATTCTTGTTTCTAAAAAGAAATCTCCCATAGAAAACAACAAAAGGGAATATAATCTTGTGATAAAATCACAAGATGGGATGGATCAGGTAGTAACAGAGATCCCAGGCTGCATCAAACATACAATAACTTAACTTACCTAGAGAAAATAAATAAAGAACATAAAACAGGCCTACACATATTCAAGTGAAGCATTCAATCCTAACGTAGATTTACCCTTTTCCCTATTTCGTAGACAAATGCATTCCCTGAAGCAAAGGAAATTGGCTTCCCCTGGATTTCTGGATTCTTCTACAGTTGCAGAGTTTAATTAGAAGCTCAGAAACAGAGTTATTTTAGTGCTTTCTCAAACCTCTGTGGGCTCCTTCTTGTTTTTCTTCTACCCACGGGAGAGCTCACTGTAGGTTTTCCAAAAGAACAAAAGTTGTTTCACCTGAATGGGGAGGGGGATTGTGGGTGTTCAGCAGTCACGCTTCACTCAGGAGAATCTTGTTTGAGACAAAGAGATGTTGATCCTCTTTCTGAGCAGCAGCTGTTAATCCTGTGATTGCCAGGTGGCATCGACAGCAACCAGCTCAACCTCCTTACTTTTCCTGGCAAACTTCTGCTAGCTGGCACCAGATCGTAACTCTTGAACTCCTGCTGTAACCAACAGGATGCTCTCTTTATTGCATTCTCTTTCTAGCATATGTTTTGAATAGGTTTCAATGCTTATTTTGTTCAATGAGCTCACTGCGTGATTTAAATAAAGTTTCAGGGAACTGGGGGTTTGGAAAGCTGGATTTTCTTTGTTTTAATCTCTCAATTTTTTTTCTCTATAAAAGAAAGCTGCAGGCAGTTGTATATCTGACTGACATAGGGCCCAAATTGATTGGTGTCTTAGGATGTGAAATGACAAAAACAGTGCCCAATATAAAAGATAGAACCATATTATCAAAATTACTAAGAAATTTTGAGCAGATTATCCATTTGGGGGAAGCAGCCTTGAGTAGAATTGAGACAGCAGGTAGGGTACAAAAGTGTGTGTGTGTGTGTGTGTGTGTGTGTGTGTGTGTGTGTGTGTGTATAGAAAAAGCTTATTCAAGGCAACCAAGCCATACATTTTTCTTTAGTTTACTGAAATAGTAATGCCTGTTATAAATAGGTGCAACCAAACTCAAAGAATCCTAAAGGATAAAGATGCTCTTGAACTGAGCTCAGTAGTAGGTGATTTTATGAACACTTCTCAGCAAAAAATCAGAAATGATTGCCACAGCATTCTTCTTAATGATTTTTTTTCAATTCCCCAATCTAGATTGCCACCCTAGAAATGTCTTTCTTTTAGATATTAGCAAATTTATTTACAATGACAGTAATAATTTATTACACATGTATGCTGTGGAATCGTTTCAACACCAGGCAGCGTACGAAGAATTAGATACAATAAAATTACCCACACCAGTATTTCTCAACATTGGGTACTTTAAGATGTATGGACTTCAACTCCCAGAATTTCCTAGCCAGCTTGTCTACACATCTTAAAAGTTGCCAAAGTTTAGAAACACTGATCCACACCAAGAAACTACGAATGTAATGAAACATCCATGTGAGAGAGAAAGAGACTATTTAAACACTTACTATATAATTCTCATAATCCTGGATCCCCAAAGGACCCATAAATAAATTTGTAAGAAATAAGTAAGTAAATAAATATCAACATTAAGAAGAAAAAAAAACAATAAGCACAATAAAAACAAATAATGCTGGTAAAGGAATCACATCCTGAATGTCATCCAAAAGAAACCACTTTCTGGAAGGCTATTGTTACTACTTGTTTTGCTTCTAAGACAAATTTTCATGTTTATTCTATTTTAGTTCATTTTCATGTAAGTTGTATTTTTTGAAGGAGAAAAACAGTGATATGGTGTACATATATTGAATTCCAAATCCGGTTCCAGCACATTAAAGGAAAACCTTTTAAATCCAGTTTTTCCATGAAATTGGCTGGGACTTACGTCTGGAGCAAAGTGTTTATACATCATGTTTCTTTCTTTTCCCTCTGCTTAGTTTATATATTTTCTTTTCATCGCCTTCACTTTTTTTTTTGAATAAGACATTTCATACTGTGGTTTTTCTAATGACTAATACATTGCACCCAAAATATGTTTATTATATCTTTGAAACCATAGCATAGCTGGCCTACAGCTTTTTACAGCAGTTGCACTTTCTCCTAGGATCATATTGTTGCTCTGCAAACTGCTTTAAAGAGTTGGAGCAAATGCTAAGGTCAAATTCCTGTATGTTTTGAAGTACCTTTTTGGAACTGAATTAAAAGTGTCATCCAGCTCTGAGTAACTTTTGTTTTCATATTTTATACTGTATCTATCTCCACCAAGTTTATCTTTTAAAGGAGACTACTTATTTCTAGAAGAAATGTATTTGACATTAATCTTTGTCTACATAGACATAGATAATATCGCTTTATAAATCGGGACGTTTTGAGACCAACAAAATTAAAAGACATTTTCATGAATTACAATGCAACTCATCAAATGCATAGAGTGAATTGGAGAGTTGCTTCTCAACTTCCTTGACACAATCCGTCTTCTTCATAATACAATTCCCTCTCCCTTGTCAACTTGTTTGATTATAATGTCATTCTTCAAGCCTTGGATGGCATCTCGTTCTACTCTGTTGAGATTGTTTGAATAAGAGGAAGGTTTTTTTCTTAATTGATTGTTGTGGCTTGAGCATATTAGCAAAAGCATTCAGTGTAAAAATTCAGGTCAGTGTCACATCCATCTGGGGGTGTCCTTGTGGTATTTTTGTTAACAATGTGGGGTTTGATCTGTGGTTGTGTGCTGAATCAGGATGTTTTGGATGTAATTGCTTAGTCTATATTTGAGTCTTGTTTCTTGTCTTGAAAGTGTTCTTTAAGCAACCATATAATGTTCCAAGATTTTTACATTTCAATCTGTGTGTGTTTAGCAGGGCAAAAGATAAGCAACACTATATTCTGCCAACATCTGTCCTCAGATCCCACAGCAATATATCAGAAATAATTACACAATCTAATGAAAGAATTTCCTATCTATATAAAGACACCTGAAAACCCTGACTATCTCCCAAAAAACACTAACCGGGCAAGACAAATCATTTCATTGTTTCAAGGATTAAAATAACTATATCAGCTGAAATATCAGATTTCATAACTGAAATGCATTGGCAATTTAGCTACCAAAATTGTTGAGGTATGGATGGTGTATTATGTTTTTTTAAAAAAATTCTGTTCAGTTGTATTCAAATTTCAGATACTGCCTGGACAAGTCCCTTCAGTTTTTTTTGGAAAAGTTTTTCAGAAGTATTTTGCCATTGTCTTCTTCATAGGACTGAGAGAAAGAGACTGGCCCAAGGTCACCCAGCTGGTTTCATGTCCAAGGTGGGAATAAAACTCACAGTCTAAGGTTTATAATCTAATGCCTTAACCACTACAGCAAAGGCACCCTCTTGTATTATGTAAAATACATAATAGATACACCACATTTATACAGGTAACCTATAAATGCCACACGTCTCTACATGCTTCCAGCTTCCATTCAGAACATACTAACAAATCTATCATTTGTAGCCCAGCTCTACATTGCAGTTTCATTTGTTTTTACCCTAAAGCAATATATGTGGAGTATGGGTCAGGTAATAGCTTCCTCTAGTTTAGCTTCTACTATTTGGAACACTTTACCCCTGAAAATGATAATGGCTCCATCCCCTAATTTATGAAGAAGTTAAAACCATTTTATTCTAATGAATATTCAGCTCTTAGTTTGTCTCAGTATTTCTTATATATTTGATTTTAATTTGTTTGGACTTTACATTATGTTTCACTCCACAGGTTGTCTTATTCATCATAGTTGATGAAGGGGCTTATGAATATAATAAAGAAAAATATAACATTGTTAATGGGGCCTAATTTTCTCTAGCCTCTGTTGATTCACACAGTGCCTACTAAGCTCCCACGCTTTCTCTCCTTCTCTTTTATAACTCAGACAACTGCAGTTATAAACTGCTAAGCTTCCTTTTCATCAATTCTTTATCTACATGCATGAGAAAAGAATATTTTCTTATATGGTAAATTCCTTATTTCCTTGTCGATTTGTGTCTTTTTTGGTACTATAAATCACCACATTCAATCCTCTGCTTTCAGTGAAGGAACTGTCTAAAGACAGAAGTGGGTCATCCACTGAAAACAAATGCAGAATGACTCTTTCTTCCCAGTGAGACTAATCCACATGAATCCCAATCAAGACTTCACACCCTGCAGAACATCAAAGCTTCCTAAAGAGAAGATGTCAGTTTGGAGATTAAAAGCTATGAAGGGCTGCCTTTGATTTCACCCAAGAGTCACTACCTACTGAAGCCAGTTTTAACACCTGTGTTAGAATGAAAATTACTTTGGGGATCCAAAGGATATCCTTGGATGTACTGTATATTTAGGAGTAATTTCTTTTTTCCTAGTAGATTTCCATAGTGGAGAAGCAGGTTTTGTAAATATAAAGATATGCTTAATGGGACAAGATTACAAAGATCAATAAGTCAGCATGGGTTTTCTCCTCATATCGACTAATAAACTGGGCAGTATAAAGATGATTGGTGAGACATGATCAAGGAATAAAAACAGGAAGATATAACGTTACCAATTCTTAAAAATCAATCAGCAGTCTCGACAAAGAAATGTTTGATGTGGATACATGCTGGCACTTTCCCATGGTTACCTTTTGAATATCTCAGGTCATTCCTGAGATCAAATAACCTGATATAGATATAGAAATCAATATAGATATGAAATACATGCATACATAAAAACTCACGCTGGTAATTGTGTTTTTCATAGAGTAAAAACAAATCAATAGAAGAGAATATTTGTGGCTCAGGGTTGAATTGTGGAGTCCTTGTTGCCTCTGAACTTAATTGTTTGCTTGCAGATATTTCATTACCAAACTAGATAACAATATCAGAGCTAGAAAGGAATGGGATTTGTTTTCTGTTTATATGCAATAGTTTGCCCAGTCAGTGTTGGTGGGGGCTTTCTTTTCTCCTCGGCAATTCCTTGATTAGATTTTTGTTTCTGCTTGATTGAGTGGCCATTGCTTTCATACTAACAGCCACAACAGAAATTGTTCTCTATTTCTGAAGAAAGCCATGGCCTTCTAGTTTTATATATTGTACTTTCCAGAATGGATGCTTCACAAATTGTAGCTCTCAACATGTGACATGAGAAACCTATCACTGTGTTTCACAGTGTCCTTTTCTATTTCTAAAAATAATTGTAGAATATTGTGAATTGGAAGAATTGGATAAGAGAGAAATGGTGTTAAACTCTCCCACGCATTGTTTTCCATCCCCTAGTTTTTATTAGCTGTGTCCTTGCAAATTAATAATATCTTCAGGGAACAAACAATTTGTACTGAACAATTCAGATAGGGTAAAATGTGTCAGCCCACACTGTCTTCTGTGGTCACGATATAAATTGCCTACATAACTGCTTTTGGGAGAAGAAATATGTGATTGCAGGTAGGGAGCAATTATAAATCTATGTTATGTGGAGACTGGAAACTTTCAAAATGGTCGCCTTGGCATCCTGGTAAGACTTATTTTCTTTTTCAGTCAGGGATAGGCAGAGAATTTACAGAAGTTGCTGATTTTGCAAAACCACAATATAATAAACGATCTGCAGAATTTCTGGGTATTGGGAAGCTGTGAAGAACCAGAAGTGAAATCTGATGAGCAGATGACTAGCATATTACCTGAGTCGTGTCTATAATGTTATCAGTATCAAATACAAATGCTTTGCAGATTACCTTGAGCTAGCTGGATATTAGAAACGCTTTAGAATAAATAACTATACAGATAATAAAGATTCAAGTAAATGCTGCTGTCTGCTACCTTCATTTTCCTCCTTGACTCACCATTGTTCCCTCTGGGTTATTCTGTTACTTTCTTATCTATAAACAACTATTACATTAACAACTCTCCTGACCTGTTATGGAAATGAGCCCCAGATATCACATTTTATCAGCCTTGTGTAGTTTTCCACAGGAGTCTCAATTATATATACTTCTATTTGGATTTCTTCGTTAAATTTGTCTCTTGAGGCCATTATAATATTGTTAACAGGATTTGTAATTGGGTCTGCTGACAGAAATCATGTTTTCTGGCAGGTGTGTTATTTTCTGATGCAAAAAAGGCCTTTGTATCCTTGTCAAATTAGGTAGATGTCCCTTTTCTGTATAGTGTTTGCATACACCTGTCCAGGTGATGTTGTTTATGATTACCACCAAGAAGTCAGAATACTAAATGGTGAGGGATAATGGGAATTGTAGACTTATATCTGAATAAACACATGTTGTGCATCCTAGTATAAACAGTATTAAATTAGAAAAGTACAATATTTATATATAGTTATACTGTGATCTTCAATCTGCTATGTTTTTTCAAAGCAGTTTTGTGCTATGCCTCAGAAAGCATGCATGGCATGTTGCTATTATTTTGGCATTATTCTAACTCGTTCTGATATATTTCTCCATCCTTTGGTAGGCTTCATTATGGGCACACATAGTGTTTAATGTGACTGTCTGGATGCTCACAGTGCAAGTATCATAACCAGACTGTAGAAATGCAGCTTCTTGAACAGAAATTATATGTGCAGAAGTCTAGTATGGTGTCAGTCACACTAAGTCATGTTCGCTATTATTCTGGCCAAAGGAACTTACGTTGCATTAACAGAAGGTCAATTAAATAGGATTTTAATTGTACAGAACTAGAAGGACGAGAATTGACAGGTCTAAAATGTTAAATCAACATTATAAGTGGTGAAACTGAATGAATATTTCAGACAAAGGCAACCTTCAAAGAGAGGCAACCCTGAACATCAGCAATGTGCAAGAGAACTTTCCAGACAGCATCTATGAGCAGCAAATCTTCATCTGCAATAATGGGTATCTGTCAATATACCCAGAATATTTTTTTTTAAAAAAATAGTCCTTTGAACCTCTACTTTGAAGCTGATATATAAAAAAACAAAAGTCAAGCCTATTTGTGTGGAATGAATATGAATGAATACTCCATGCAATGATTGGAATGCAAAATGTATTTAAATCAAATAAGTATTAGGCACATGCATTTTTAATCATTTGACCTTTGGGAAAATAAACATTTATGGATTGCTTTTACTGCTGATTTATTGCTTAATTTTTAAGCTCATGGTCAATTGTATTTGAATAGTGTAACACCCTAAAATTGATTATGAACTTCATCAAGATCTACCTAAATAGAACTGCATAGGTCAGAGAGGTTTTCAAATAATAATTAGAACAGATCTGATAGACTGTGAATGCAACCTGTGTATGTTATGAAAGCTGGTGTTAAAGAACTAATGAAATGCAGTGTCTCAGCCTGTCTAGCAAAACAAAACCTCAAGAAAGAATTAAAAATATAAACCCCAGAAAACATTTGATATTATTTTCATCACCCAGAATCTCTTTAATATAGCAGGCAAAGCAGAGAGGCGATCAAAGCAGTCAAGATGACAGCTGCAACTGCGCACAGAAAACAGGAGCAAGACTCTAATTATTCAATTGTGGCTGTCATCTTGACTTTTTTTTTAAATTATTCCCTGCCTTCCAGTTTAACTTAAGTGGACTTTCTCAAGCTCTAGCAAAACATATCTGCTACAAGGAAGAATGAAGTTCTTAAGTTTTCAGTTAAAAAGTAAAGGCAAACACATACTATACCTATCTATATCTATATTTACCTGTATCTACACCTAGTATTGTAGCTTACTATTTCAGCTTGGGCATGGGGGACACAAAATATGTGAAAGGACCTGCCTCAATTAAGCCTCCCAAGAAAGCAGAACTCTTGAAATGTACATAATTTCAAAAGGAACTTTTATTGGAAGGTGTTGACAGGCAGGATCTGAGGGTTTCCCAAGTGAATCAATAAGTCAAAAGAATCAACGAAAACCCCACCCCAACTGTCCAGTTCAAATGGGCCAATCTGCAAGTGTAAAAATGTTGTGGGAACAGAGCAATAAGCCGCCCCTTCCAAGGCTGTTAGGTTTCTGTTTCTCTTCTTCCGTGGCGGCCGGGCCGGTGATAAGGCAGATGGCCAGAGGCACATTCCATTCTCACCCCGAGAAAGAAACATCAAAGAAGATAGAGTAAGGAACAAAACTAAGGAAATACACTGTAGCAACCCCAAGCTCCCCCTCCCCCCAGAATAATGGCAGAACCTGAAAAAGAATAGGAATCCCCATGCCCATAGAAAGACAGGGTTCTGATGCTAATAGTGGGGAGCCATCTCCTTATCTGAATTCCCCCAAATGGGACTTCATCCAAATGGGACTTCATTCCCCCAAATGGGACTTCATCCCTCCCCACCAAAAAACAGAGGAGAACAAAGAAAGAGGTGGGGTACCATTCAGTGTCAGATTGTGCAAGGACTGTGTGGGAACCACATCCAGGGGTTTGGATAGATGCATGAAGCACCTGGATCTCAAGTTCCATTCCATTCCCTTACCTAGATAGTAAGATCCAGATTTTTTAAAAAGTAATATCTCCTGGACTCCTTGTGACTTCATGGACATATTCACAGTATATACATTTCTTGGCAGCAGTACTGAAGTGGATTGAAATTAAGGTTCTTACAAGATGTTTTTTCTATCCCTAATTTAGACCGCAGCCTTAAGATTCCTTATAGGTCTCCTATCCATGTATGTTCCTCCTTAGCTTCTCACTTCAGCCAAGATCAGCCAAGGCTTCCATCCTTATGGAACCATTCATGAAACAATGGGGAAGACACGTTTCTGTTTGAAACAATTCTGAAATTTAAAAAGAAAACATTCTTTTATAAAGAAGAAGCAGGTATATAGAATACAAAAATAGCAAATCAGGGCATTACTTTAGCTAATGTTTTGATATNTCCTTAGCTTCTCACTTCAGCCAAGATCAGCCAAGGCTTCCATCCTTATGGAACCATTCATGAAACAATGGGGAAGACACGTTTCTGTTTGAAACAATTCTGAAATTTAAAAAGAAAACATTCTTTTATAAAGAAGAAGCAGGTATATAGAATACAAAAATAGCAAATCAGGGCATTACTTTAGCTAATGTTTTGATATAATTAATGCATAGAATGTAAAGACAAACCAGCAGCTGGATCAGTGAACTGACGTATCTCCCTGGAGGATTTGGTTCCCCCTTTAATGAACTCTTCCTTTCCATTTTACTAATTTATGAAGAACCATCACAAGCCTATTATGCAGTATCCAGGCCAATCTCAACTGAAGAGAAAATGTCATAGGTCAAATGCTTGGCACATCCATTGTGTTTCATGCTTTTATAAGTCAGAAGCATAACATCTGACAACCTCTTTTCTTGGTATTTTCCTCCTTTGCAATATTTTTTACTGATTTTTTCAATTTTTAATTGTATAAAAAGTTATCTCCAAAAGCAGCATAAATCAGTTCTGCCCCACCTCTCCTTCCATGTTATAAATAAAAGAGTTACAGCCAATCTGTTTAAACAATTACTGCTATTACTGACTGATATTTTATTTTGCTTGTTTTTCATACAATTAAATCACACTGTTTGAGTTAAAATAAATAACTAAACTAATCCATTCAAACAGAACAATAACTCACAAAATACAATCTTATCTGGACTCCTAAGATAGGAGATTTCTTGCTGAGATGTGAAATGCAAAATTAAGGAACATAAATAATTATTTGCAATTCATTAGCTGTTGTATATCTTACAAAAGTTCTAATAGGAAAATGCTATTGGCCACCTGAATTTTAAGACTGCATTCAAACATCAGTGACCCTTTCAAGTTCTCACCTCCTCATGAAACCAAAGACAATGCCCAACCAGCTAGCTGCCTATTTGAAGAATGCTGGCCCAGGGCCCCCATTATTAGCTGCATTGATTTTAGCTGAGTGCCCAGATGGGGTAGTGGTGGGAAGGAAGGAAGGAAGGAAGGAAGGAAGGAAGGAAGGAAGGAAGGAAGGAAGGAAGGAAGGAAGGTGCTGCATTGATGTTGCTGAGCCTTGTCACTCAAGGGATTGAGAAATATAGTTATATCTGTTCAATGACCTTTCCATTACATATTGTTTTAATAAGACAGAGAACAAATATTCTGATCCAGCAAAGGCTGCTAGAATATTGCTTGCTTACATGAAATCTGATAAATGTAGGTTGACATAAATAGCTGAATTTAGACAGTAGATATATAGCTAAGTATACATGTCATAAAATGGAGAGGAAGATGAAAAAGACGAAGAAGACAGGTACGACTATACAACTAAGTGCTTAGGGATATGCAGTTGGTAGAAATTCAATCCTTTTTACTTTGGCATTAGTAATGCAGTATTCCAGGTTTCTTTTTACAGTGTTTTTAATCTATAGCAAAAAAAATTGCAACTGTCGATGCATGCAACTTCTCCTGATATACAAAACTTCTGTATTTATCTTTTCTTAATTTAAATTTAAATAGCCATCTATGTAAACTGTCCAACAATCCTTTTTAATGCAAATTTTCAAGATGTTCTTTGTTATGTTAATTTTATCAACTATTGAAATATAAGCTTCCTCAAATAAGCTTTTTAGCTAACAACTACCCCTATTACTACATAACTTTCAGAAGCATATATTCCTTTTCTTTCTCAGGCTCTCATTTCATTTTTATTAATTCAACTTCCTATTTCATTTTTAGGGATGCTCATTGACTGTTTATTTATTTTATTAAATGCATCGGGCCACTCAACTCTATGACTCAGGTGGTACACATAAAAACACCAGTAAAAAACAGGTCACACAAATGGGAAACCCCAAACAACCATCCAACCAACAAAAAATTCAAAGGATCTACCATGCAACCTAAAGCCTGGGGCAAGAGCCAAGTTTTCAAAGCTCTTTTAAAAACAAGTAGGATAGGGGCCAGAAAATCTCTGATGGGGTGGTTTAGGACAAGTGCTATGACAGAAAAGGTATAACTTCCTAGAACTAGAAAATAACAACAACAACTACAACAACAATAATGTTGGAAGGGACCTTGGAGGTCATCTAGTCCAACCTCCTGCTTAGGCAGGAAACCCTATATCATTTCAGACAAATGGCTGTCCAGTCTCTTCTTAAAAAGAAGCAGCAAATAACTTTTTTCGGGGGGAAATTAGAGAAAACTACAAGATTAATTTGGATTTAATATCTTTGACAAATTTGGGGACTAAAAGTATTTTTAAGACTTTATATTCGAAAAGATATTTGGAAAGTTAGTGAAATAGGTTTGGATTTAAAAACTGGAAGATGGGTGTTAATGACATCTAGTGGTGAACCTTGACATTGCAATTTATTATGCTTAAAGAAAATTTGGCACAAAGCCCAAACATAGATAAGGTTCTTTGTTGTTCCTGGAAATTTTCACTTTTGCTGACTCCAGCTGGGAAAAGGGGAAAAAAATTCTTGGGCTGTTTTATCTGTATGAAGGAGACAATAAACAATTCTAAATTGGCCAGCCTGGATTACAAATATTGACTGACTTTCAGTTTCAAGAATTATCAAGAAATATTAAGAAATAGTGAGAAAGTTGCTTCTGGGCTATTTCTCTTTGGAAGAAACATGGATAATCAACAAGAAAATGAAAATGGACTCCAGAAAGAAATTCTTTCTATATTGAAGTTAATTCAAGAAACAATTGTTTTAAATTATGAGAAGACTAAAAATAATTTAAATAACATAAATGAGCAACTCTCCAACTTAAACTTGCAAGCAAAAAATGTTCAGAAAATGACCATAAAGAATGAACTAGAAACTGAGAAACCAGAGGAAAAAATGGAGGAAACTGACATAAAGATAGAGGATTTGAAAGAAGAAACTAACAGACAGGTGCAGATAAATAAAAATTTGGAAGAGCCAGACATAACACCAGAAATGGGAAAGACATTTTATTTTTCAACACTTCATATCATTTTTGAGAACAAGGAAGAATTGATAGAATGGATGACAGAGCTGTTAAGAAAAATGCTGAAAACTGGGGAACAAGAAACTAAAAGAGAAACTGAAGGAGAAAGAAAATGGAGGCTGTTTAATGAATATAAATAGATTAAGCATTTTTACAAAAATACTTTAATTAAATTGTCTTTTTTATTCCAAGTAATATATACAGAAACAGAGGATGAAATACTTGGTGACTTAAATGTACTGACTTGCAAAGTTATTTGACAAAGGAAGAAAGTTAGAATAAGACTGAAGAAAATAAAGGTCCTGACTAATTAAATGAGGTATTATACCATTATAATGGTATTATTATAATGAATATTTGAATATAATTAAAAGAATAGACAATTGTTAGAAATAAAAGAACCATTATAAAATAGAAGGATGTGATTTGTAACTAGGATAACATAATTTTCTATAAGATGGGAAATATAAAAATACTAAGAGGGTCAGTATAAGGGAAGCTTTTAGTTACCCAAATGTAATTAATTATGAGAAAAATGATGATAAAGTTATTTTGCATACTGATGGGAAATTAAAATTGGAAAAAAAAGAAGAAAAAAACAGGATATGGATTGAATAAGGGAACTCTGATTGCAAATACATTTGAGATATGTTTTGGCTAGAGAAGATATTATAAACTGATACTATTGACACTATGTATAACATTAGAAACATGTGATAAAGATGTTTATATTTAATTGTATAGGTATTAATAGCAGTAAGAATTATACTTGCATAGTGGGAAAAATGATTATTATTGGAAGAAGAGAGGATCAGGGAAATACTGGATGGTGTAGTATTGGATATTTTGAGTGAAAGTTAATATATACTACTGAATGATAAAGGAACCCAGACACCGAGTTGTTTATTAAGTTCTTATGATTGTAAAACTTAAAATTAATAAAATATTTACAAAAAACCCCAATTGTATTTCAACCATATCTAGAGGACCACATGTTAGGAATGATGCTGATGAGACAGACACCAGCAGTTTTCAGCCTCAGGGATACAGTTATGTCAACATATCTGAACTGCTTCCTATGGCCTTGAAGAATACTGAAAGATATCAGTTTGGAAAAGCAGAAATTAAAATCTTGGGATTTAAACCCCAAAACATATAAACCTAAATAAGCTTTGGCTGCTACTATTTATGGGTTTACTCCAATTGCAGTAAAATGCTAATGTTCACCTTATGCTGTGAGCTTTTCATAAAGTTAACCTGAATCTTCGGTAAAATATTCTGGGTTAGTTAGCCTAGAATAACAATTGAAAACAAACAGAAAAACATTGATTCTTGAAAAAAGTAAAAGTGTCATAAATTAAATTCTGAAAGTCTCAACATAACTGGCATAGTTGGATCTCCTTATGGTACCCATTGCCAACATAGCATGCTCCAATTCTACCTGTATTTTTATTTCAGAATTTACAGCCAACATGAGAATGTTGCAAGTTGCAATTATAGCACATCTGGATGATCCTATTAGGTAAAAGCTGGTCTACAGGTCCTTTGCGAACAGTGTATTTGGACTTAGAAAGTTAGATAAGGCAAGGCAAGGCAAGGCAAGATGGGATGAGATGAGATGAGATGAGATAACCTTTATTGTCATTCTTTTTTTACTGTGGGCACAATGGCACACATCAAAAATGAAATTTAGTTGCCCGCTCTCAAAGTGAAACACATACATGACACACACCTAAACATACTATATACAACATATGTATAGACCACACCCCTACATATACATAAAAATACATATTAAATACTGTCCATCTTGAATATATAATGGAAGGAGGAAGCTTGAGAATTCACAAGGTTAATGCTGTATGGAATGAAACTATGGCTGAATCTGGATGTTCTGCCACGGATACCATGAAGCCTCCTCCCAGAAGGTGAAACAGGTTGTGAAGAGGATGTGTAGTGTCCCAGATAATCTTACAGACCCTGCTCAAGTTCTGGTTTTCTTTGTAAAATGGACTCAAAATGAAAAGTGAAGCCATGTGAAATATGGTCTACAGTTTTTTATTATATTTCCAATTATAAAAACATGGCTTTGATTTGCTTATGTCCAGATGAAGGAAGAAATATGATTTTGTAGAGTGATATTTACAGTACTTCATAATTTCATGCTGCCTCTTGTAATATTTTCCTGACTGACAGATCATAATTTTATAGCAGACCATTTATCAATCAATGAGAAAAAGGTATAATTTAAAACTGATGGTGATAATGATGGTGACTTTGCTATAAAAACAAGTACACGTCTTTCAAAAGGAAGAAAGAAAAGTCCCCTGGAAAAAATAGCTAGATCTAAAAGCATAAATTATTTTATTGACAGTTTGAAAACAAAACATAGCCTTCCTCTATAAATCCATGGATTTGTTCCATTAGAAACAATCTAGAAAACTATGCTCTTGGTGTGATTATTTCTCCTATCAGTCAGGTGCTCTTTTTGAATGGAAGGTGGAAAAGGTTAACCGTATAAAATTCAATTCAATTCTCAAACATGGCAACTTTAAGACATATGGACTTCAATTCCCAGAATTCTCCAGCCAGCATGATGATTCTCATTTATGTCTTTTATTTGTAGAGTTGTATCCATGTGTCTACACCAAGGGTATCAAACTGCAGGCCCGCAGGTTGGATGCATCATGCTGAAACCGCGCTCATCCCAGCTCCGGCAATGGGAAAAAAGTCACGATACATAACGTGACGTGGCGAGTTTGACACCCCTGGTCTACACTGAACATTTCTTCTTATGGATGGGGGAAAAAAAGAGAATATAAAATAAATAATAAATAAAATGGTTGACCACTCAAAACCTAAACTGAAATAACTATTCATGTACTTTTTGCAGGCTGTTTTTTTAATATTGTATTTGTTTTGAGGTTTTACATGATGTTCTGCCAGACACTAAACAAATATTAGAGAAAACCTGGATTGTACCCCTAAGCAACATCTTGGCAAGTACAGTGATTTATGAACTTCAGTAAACTTAACATTCAACATCTTAAACAGCTGGGTCAGGTTCTGCCCTGTGGGTATGCACTGCTTCTTAATATATAAATAATATGCATTTTATCGCATCTCCTTCAAAAACATGTAAATGGTTTACAGCCAAGATTCATGCACTGAGGATTTTGTAGCATCAGTGGCCATGTCCAACCAGCTTATTCTGGCCAAAGAAATGACCAAACATGTAGGTTTTCCAGGGTTCTCTGCCACCTGCCACCTTCCAATTTTTTCACTGAGTCTTGTTGATTGAGGTGAATATATCATCTTGTATTCTGACTGCATGAAGCAGTAGAAATTTAAGAGTTGTAAACTATCTGTCACTTAACTTCCCGATCTTGGTGTCTATCTATATAAATACTACTAAATTGCTTGTTGTCATGATCTTTAAGTGGGCAAAACAGTACACCTCAGGGCAAGAATTTTTGAACCAAATACTTGAAATGGGCTAACTTACATAATGTGTCTAAAATCTAGAACCCATGATTCTCAAGAGAATGAAATTTGGAAAAGTTGTGGCTGTGTCAGTGCGTCTGAAGGCTGTTGTGAATGGGTCATGGGTTACCTAGTTTTTTTATTAAACCCTTCTAAAATCAATAGGATTTGACTTAATTACAATTAATGTAAGTGCCTTTGAGTAATAGCAATAACAGTTACTAGTACCTCTACTATTAATATTTAAATATGCTGCAAGTAAATTAGAACACCTTTAGACATTTCAAGATTTTAGTTAGGAACAATACAATCATATGGGCATTTGTAAGAAAGGCAGATATGTGTGACATTAAAGGCTAAAAGGATTTTAAAAAAATACACCAGGTCAACAGCCAAAAAGAAATCCATAAAATGCTTTTAAAGCATAAAGTAAACTTTAAAAGCAAAAAGGGGAAAGAAAAGGGCATTCCAGAATATGATTATTTGGAATAGGTCATGTTACTAGTTTGACCTTAAAGGAAAAGTTATGGTGTACTGGTGATAAGACAAAAAAGTCAAGGCTATACAATCCTTTTCTACAAAATAATTTCTATTGCCATTTGGATATTTGAGAACTGCACCTATTATTTCTTATTGGAATTACAACGCTCACTAAATCTGATTCTCTCCATATCTTTTGCTTCCAGAATTGTTGTGTGATAAGCTCCCCATTCAGAGAAACATCCTGGGTTGTAAATGGAATGATAGCTGATGATTCTTCTCAAAGTTCAAACTAGAGGCTGTTGCCAGAACATATTTTGATAGCCATTATATCAGCTTTCCTCAATTTGATTTTTTTTTATATGTGTTGGGCTTTAGCTTCCATAATTTAATTTCCAGAATTTATGAAGTCCCATACAACTGAAGGGCACTTGCTTAGAGACGGCTGCACTGGATAGCTTTGGAGTTAAATGAAATGTGGGCATATAATACGGGCCTGCAATAGCAGCCTACACAAAGAACCTTAGAACACAATGAATATAGGCATTGTATTGGTACAAATTAAAATTAGCTGGTGTTAGATGAATGCTGTATTTTTTTGCACTGCTAAAGTGCACGTGTGCACACATTCATGCAAATAACATTTATCTTAAAGGCATGTTGCAAAAGCAGTTAAAGAGATGCCGTGGATATCCTCTTTAAAATTGTGTAACTTATTACTAGAGGATGGTTATCAGACTAGCTCAAAGTGCTAGAATGAATAATGCATTAGTCCCTCATAGCCTTACATTTCCAGGGAACCTGAGAGGGAGTGATTGTTCAATCTCTTCACCCCCTTTTCTCTGCCTAGTGGGAACAAACTGGCCTTTGGCCTTCTTGCTCTCAGCCATTACCTTCCCACCCTGAGCTATTCAGGCTGAAAGAGCACAGCGCTCATGGCATTCCGTTTTTCACCTTCACCCACTCTTCATGGCACAGCTGGGGAGTCCCACACAAAGCTCTCCTTGGAGAGACCACACAAAGAGCCGACTACTGTATTGCAGCTGGGACAACCCGGCTATTCTTTCCTAACCACTCAAGCCACAAATTCCACAGCCCCAGAACAGATGCATTTAAGTTGAGCTCAAAGGAAAGAAATCTGGCGCACTCCTTTGAATTTGATATGCATTCAGAGGCTTTTGAGGGATGCGTCCAGGACTCACATTCTAGGTTGCAACAAACTGCTCTGGGTATGTGCAAGCTTGTCTTATAATACTCAAGAGGCATATTGTGCAGTCACACTGCATGGCTATCTCAGCCATGGATTTATCTCAACCCTTTTTGGTAGCTGAGTGTTGTTCCTCTCCTCATCTCCCCTACCACCACTGTCTCCATTTCTAGTAGCCCAGGAAATCCAGTTGTCCATTGTTCTGACCAATTGAGATAATGGGTCTATTTTTCTTTCTTATTTTACAATTGTTCAATTTCCCACCCACTTCACACAAATGTCCCAAGGGAAAGGCAACTTTAACCATATAATCTATATAGATCTAGTGAGCTGTGAAACACACTGCTGTACATAGCTATCTGGGGAATATTAGCCACAGTCCTGAGCTGAGAAAATTTGTAGCTTGGGCTTTGCAATCAGGCATGTGTTAAAAAGAAAGAAAGAAAGAAAGAAAGAAACCATTCTAGAAAAAATACTGAACCCTTGAGGTGCAGAATTGTTCCAATTATGTAAGGAACTCAAAAAAGGTTTTTACAAGATCTTAAAACTATATATTTTCTCCCTTTAATATCCTTTTCAGTTTATCTGAGTTGCCTCAAAAATGGTAAAAGGGTTAGCTTTTCTTTCAGCTATTTAAATGCAGAAATAATGTGCTGGTTCCTAACAATTTCCTAAGTATTTTGTTACAATTGCAAAATAAGTCAGATGTGGCAGAGAAGTATGGGCATACTACCATTAGCACTTTTAATTTATTTATTCTTGTTTGGTTCAACTAAACATTATAAAATAATGGTTGTCAGACAAGGCAGATATAAGTCCTGGAACACCAAAAATATGGAGATTCAGGACTGATAAAAGGAAATACTTTTTTACACAACAATTGCTAAGCTGTAACCGCGGTGGTGATAGCCTCCAATTTAGAGACAGGAATTTTGAATGTTTGGGGAAAAAATGGAAAGCAATAGAAAAAAAGACCAGTAGATTATGAGTTGACTAGATATCACAACTATGACCTAATCAGAATTCAAAGAAGTGACTACTTATACACAGTCCTGTAACAATGTTTTTGGGTCATGAAGAATTGGAAGCAACTAAATGACTGAATGGCATTAAAGGAGTCCTAGACAAATCAATGTATGGTTGGGTTATTTACTATTTTTGGATGGACACATTCACATTCTGTGTTCTGGGGAGAACAGTAGAAAAGTTTATGGCTCTTCTGTCCATTTTGTGACAGTTTCCTTGGTGCACAGGTTGAATACTATATGACATAGCATGGGCTAGATGGGCCACTGATCTGATCTAATAAGGATCTTCCTAGTAAGGAAAGTAGAGGATAGTATAACTTTGAAGAGGGATAAAAGTAGAGCAAGAACTAGCTTGGTGTAGTTGTTAAAATATCAGACTAGAAACCTGAGACTGTAAATCCTACTCCTGCCTTGGACATGAAGCCAACTGGGTGTCCTTGGATTAGCCCTAGGAAGAAGGTAATAGCAAACCACTTCTGAAAAACCTTGTCAAGAAAATGGCAGGGACTTGTCCAGGTGGTCTCCAAGAATGAGACACAATAGAATGGAAGAAAATAAAAGTAGAGCATGGTATCGCTGGCTAGAATGAAAATGTATACCCATCAATGGCAATCCTTTATTACTGAATGTGTTTGGTTCGTGAAAACAAAAGTGAACAAATCCATGACTCTCTATGACTGGATTAAGATGGAGGAAAGTTTTGGCTACTCTTCTTACCACTTGCGGGGAAACACCATTTAGGAGGGCAAAACAGTCCATGGAAAGGTGAAGCTTTGGAGATGAAAATGCCATTGGCTCCAGATTTGGGAAGAACAAAACTCTATTCATCCTTTCTTTTCCTTTGTCCCAAAGGCTTTTGGAAGTTGCTACAACAACCAGAAACACACCGGATGGATGGATGAAGAAAGAAGAGTGTAAAAGAGCAGTCTGCTGTGGTTCTGGTTGGAAGAATTCCATTCCATCTGCCTAATTCAGATAAATGAGGATATCAGTCAACATTCTGCCTCATCCCACTTTGAAGAGTATCTTCTCTAATTTGCAAAGGCAGCTCACACCACCACACTGCAGTGTCCATTTAGGCCGTTTATAAGGTCACTAAAGCATATGTCACTAAAGCCTTCTCTAGGGAGAATCTGCCTGTCTAGTGAGCCCAGGATATTTCTGGTCAAAGCTGCTTTCTTAGTATCAAGGCTTATGTTTGATGTAGAAGAATTATTTAGCTATATCAACATATGTTTCAGAAAGAAGACTGCCATTATGAGTGGTAATTGTATTCAAGATATTTCAGCAAGTATACTGTGGTTGGACATAGTTTTACTTTGCTTTTATTAGTATGTTTTGTAAAGTGTTTATCATTTTTATAATTGACTAGTATATAAATATTGCAACATAAACAAATGTTTTTATTTGTGATTATGTAGACAATCCTGAAATTAGAGAGCTGCTTCTAAAAGGGAAATTATATTTTTTTGTAAGCAAGTCTTTTGATTGGAATCGTGGTGCATTGAAAGAAACTCTGGTGATTCACATTCTTGACAGGTGCTGCATCATTAATTAGATCATATTCATCAGAATAAAAACAGATAGATCTCAGTAATTGCAGAGCATCATTATATTCTCAAATTCCTTGCTATACCCAGCTCCCAAACAACAGATTCAAGTATACCACAACTGAGCTGGTATTAAATTAAGTCATAGCTCCAACAATATTTAATCATGGGTATTCAGAGGTTTGGATCTTTCAAATCGAAATATAATCATTGTGTGTAATGATTACAAATAGTCTTCAGTTGAACCCAACATTTCTGTTTCTAAATGAGACATAGATTAGGTGGATTTTGCCCCATTTTATGACTTTTCTTGCCATCGTTGTTAAGTGAATCATTGCAATTGTTAAGTTAGTAACACAGTTATTAAGTGAATCTGGCTTTCCCACTGACTTTACTTGTGAGAAGATTGCAAAAGATGATCACACGACTCCGGGATACTGCAACTATTATAAATATGAGTCAGTTGCCAAGCACTCAAATTTTGATCACATGACCATGGGGATGCTCCAAATGTTGTAAGTGTGAAAAATGGTCATAAGTCACTTTTTTCACTGCCATTGTAAATTTGAATGGTCACTAAATGATCTGTTGTAACTTGATAATGAACCCCTCTGAACTAAAAGGTACTTACTCAACATTTGAAAATTGGATTATTTCGCTTTCTGACAAGATAAATCTGCCAAAACCAAGCTACATATGTGGACCTTAGAAATGGCAAATGCTACAATGAGGTGCAGCATGGTTCTTTGCTCTCCGAAGGACAAAGCAATATGTTTAAATCCATTGGTATTGAAACTCTATCAAGAGCCGCAGAGTTTCAAGGGGATTCAGGGAATGCAGGGTAGGGATCTTTAGACCAGATAAGAAAGCTCAAAGCCACATGTAATTTTTATGATCTTCACATCACCTTCCTGCTACAATTTAAGGCTGCAATTGTCTGAAGATAGTAATGTAATCTCTTTCCATTTTGAGAAACACCCTCACCCAAAAGGCTTAATGAATAGGCTTGAGTATCTTACAATTTAACAATTGGATAGTTGGAATGGACAATTTTCACATCATAAATATGTGTGACATGACTTTGCCTCACTTTGTGGATCGTTACTTTCTAAAAAGCATTAAACATATTATCCAGCCACCAATTTATTATTCCAGACACCAATAGTAGCCTATTATTTACCCTGTGGGAAATGTTTATCGGTAAGAAAAGAGCTCAGATATGGGCTCCTGGTCCAGCCTCAGTGCTATGTCACAGTCTACATCTCCATCGTAAGCCAGTCAAAGTAGTTTTCTTTTGGGTGCAGTGCGGTTTAATTGATACAAACTTTCATTTTGCAGTTGGTTACCTTGTAGCTTTGTGAACTTGGAAACATGTTTAGATTTGCAGGAAATGCGATTCTCGAAACAATTTCAGATCAATGAGCTGAATGAACTGAATCTAGTCTGAGCTTATTCACACCACTCAGTTGCCCCAATGTCAGAATGGGTAGCCAAGCATTTTTGGAGGGCTGAAGTGAAATCCCTCTTCACCAATCATCAACTTGTTATGAAAACAACTTCAGGGAACTTTCCGAAGTTTGTTTTTCCATGTTATTGCCTTGAGGTTTTTTTATGCATTTGAAACAGTGTGCTTCAGTTTGCTGCAGGCTAATCTCTATTAAAGCAAACTTCAGAAATCTCTATTAGAGCAGGACACGCGTGTAATTGTAACCTAATATCCTCTCCCTCTAAGTAAGGAAATCCTGAACAAGTAAATCCAACTCAATTCCACTCTTTGATATTAAATGACTGGAGAGAAGCTTGCCAGGGCCTTTTGTCTTGAAGTCTTTCCAGGGAAAGATAAAAATGGCTTCTTCCATGTTATGTTCTAGTGAGAAATTTCTAGAATTGAGGAAAGAACCACTTACTTTACTGTAAATAATCACTTAGATCAGGGTGTCAAACTGCCAGCCTGCCGGCCGGTTTCATCATACCAGAGCCGCGCCCACCCCATTGCCAGCAATGGCAAAAAAGCTCCGATATGTCGCGCGACGTCACGTGACATCGCGAGTTTGACATGTCTGACTTAGATTGTATTCAGATTTTGCTTTTATTTGGATATGCTCAAAACCTTGCCCACATTCCTTTCACAAATATTTTTCTATGAAGTTCAGTCTCCATTTTGATGAGCTTACTTGTTTACATATATACTCTTTGAATTCATTAATATTTTTCCTAATTCCAATAAAATGCTTCAGTGTTTCTCTTTTCTCTTGCTTGTTTATTAATAAAGTTAAGGCACCAGGCTAGAAACCGGGAGACAGTAAACTCTAATCCCACCTTAGCTATGAAAACCAGCTAGGTGAGCTTGGGTCAGTCAGTCTCTCAGTCCAACCCACCTCACAGGGTTGTTGTGGGGAAAATAGGAGGAGGAAGGTGTGTGAAATATGTTCACCACCTTGAGTTATTTGTAAAAATAATAAAGGTGGGAAATAAATAAATGTGAAAAATGTTACACACATATTCGACAATCTTAAAAAAAAGGGGGGGATGAAAAGCTTTAATGTATAAATATTATAAGCAAACCCAAATGAATATTATAAATAGATCAGAATTTGAAACAATCTTCTGATAAAGATTACAAATAACAGAAGCTTTAGTCTAATACAGAAAAAGAGGAAAGTTGTTCAGACCATTGTATAATTTATGGTGTGTATCCTTCCATCCTTGTAAATATCAACCTTGTGCAATATTGATGCTACAGTACATGGAGGAGAATAATTTGATATATATTCCCTGTTGTTCATATTTATTGTTGCAAAATGGATTTAATACATTTAAAGCATTATTGATGTTTCCTATCTATACTCACATAACACTTGCACCCAGGACAACTTTGGGGGAATAAAGAAGTGAGAAGCTGTAGCAATCAGCAATCTCAAGGTGATGTTTCCTTGTTGTTCATCAGATCCCTCATTTCTCTCTCCTTTCTATATGCTTTAATACTGGGAAAGAAGGCTTGGTCTTTTCTATTAGCTGCATGTCTAGGATGCTATCATGCTTTGTCCTCATGAGTTAGTGTGGACACTGACCCAGAACATGCATGTTCCAGGCAAAGATATTCTGCTGGCAACTAAGCAGGAGAAAGTAAAAGGGGAAGACTGGAGAAGAGAGGTAGGTGAGCTTTTTGGGTATGCTTTGCTTATTTCTGAAAACAGTGGGGAAGGACATAAGGGGAAGGATAACACTGGGAAAATGAGGGAGATGTGGGTAATCCAGTTAGGCATGAATTTGCCAGGAAAAGAATGAGACAGTTGGAAAGAACGGCATGTAGGTGGGTTGGGTAGGCCAGTGGTGATTGTGGATAATGGGAGGAAAAGAAAGGCAGGCATTCTGGTGAACATATCCGGCATCAGCCTCACCCTGGATATCAATTACACCCCTCTCCATTATTCTCAGGTTAAACCAGGAATAACCAAATCCATGTTCTGGATTTTAGTTCAGAATTTCCTCAGAATGATCTGCACAAATGTCTAAGCTACATCCATGAAATTAAACCCAATTCATGCACACCACTATTTGCCACTTTTTGTTTTACTGCTGCCTTTCTAAAACATTCCTTTGTTTAACTTTCCCTGCCTGTGTTGGAATCGTGCCAGTCTTAAACAGTAGATGAGTGTCTATTGACAAGGACATTTTGCAGCATCTCTGCAGATCTTCTTGACTTAATTGCTTTTGTGCTGAATCTGATTGGCTCCTTTTTCCTGTTCACAATTTTGTTCAGGAACAGGGTGTTTAGTGCAAGCTTTATGTCACAGTTTGTGTGTTCCTATTCATTGCCCTTGTTTTTGTTATTCGTGCTGTTTTGTGTTTTCTGTATTTTTCCAGCCTCAAACATTTCTGTCCATATCTCAGGTATATGCTTTACAATATCTTCTAATTCAATTCCTTTCTCAACTATTTCAGACATATAACTAAAGACTGGGATTTTTTTTTCACTGCCTTTGCTATTAAAGATTATTGTGGTTAAAATGTTTGCAGTAAATTCTTCCTCCATAAGTTAAACAGGAATCTTCAGTTTATTAATGACACAATTGGAACATAGTTCAGATGTAGAATTTTATATAAGAATTTTAACATTTCTAACCAATCTTGAACAAGTCATTACAGACTCCAGTCACTGCAGAAACATGAAAAGTGTATGATTTTGAATTTATATTTGTAGTATTAGTCTTTTGAAGAGCAATTTGTCTTTCTTAGGCTTTGTAGAGGCAAATTTCATTCACAGGTAGACTTGTGGTGGCTATCACATAGATCCAAAGTTACACTGGTAGCTAAAGCAGTTTATGTCAAAACTAGCTTGTTTATTCTGGCAAATGTTTTGGAATTTGAAACACGTTGACCCATGCTGGCGAGTTAGATGCTGTCTTTTACATCTTATAATCAGGAACATGCTGCCTTTAAGGGTTTCATTTTGAAAAATAATTGTGAAATATTACTTAGCAGCAGTAGTCCAAAAGATGTTGTCTTTTTTTTAAAAAGGCCAATGTTTTTAAATAGGGGAATGTAGCAATACATGCCAGCCTCAAAGCCTCAAAAGTACCTTGCAATCAAATGAAATTAAGATGGTTAAAAAAAATTGCAGATTTTTTTCCAATACCATTTATTTTTTCAGGAAAAATGTTCACATTTTGCAATAACAGCATTGCTCTCTAAACTTAATTGTGTGGATTTAATTCATAGGCAGAGATTTGTCCCACTTTCTGTACAGCTTAGTATTAGATATAACCATTAATAGCAGTCTCACTGATCCAGAAATAATATCAAATAAAACTCATTATTGTATGTATTTATAGATTATTTCTAAGACCCTGTTTTTATTGGGCTCAATTATATCACTGTCAACCTTGATAAAAAAAATAGTTGATTAAATCATTAGTCTTTTAATTTTCTGATTAAATAGCAGATTATATTTAAATTAATTTCCACTGAGCACATCTCCAGAAAGGTTTTTTTAAAAAAACTACGAAGAATAATGTTGAGTTTAATAAACAAAACTATCCATTGTTAAAAATAGTAATTTCAAAAATTGGCATAATTGATTATTCAACTAAAGCATTCATCCTCCACATGGCAGTTTCATGCATCTATTTTCTGTTATGCGCAATCAGAAAGTTGTGCCTCTGTCCTGGTTTACATGTAACATTATACACCCTTTTCTTGTTACTCTGATTTTTATTCTGATTCCACAATATTATGGCCATCATTGAAAACTGATCCTGTGTTATCTGGAGCTCTGAATTGTCTATACCAGGGGTCTTCAAACTTGGTCCTTTTATGACTTGTGGACTTCAACTCCCAGAATTCCTCAGCCAGGTGTGCTGGCTGAGGAATTCTGGGAGTTGAAGTCCACAAGTCATAAAAGGGCCAAGTTTGAAGACCCCTGGTCTATACAATACATAGTGGTTTTTTGTAGTGTGTGTGAGTCCCACGCAAGTAGTCAAATTAACTAGCTGCTTCACAGTGCAAGCATCATGTAAAAGTAGTGGAATTTGTTTTACTCCATTTGAAGTAAAAAAAATGGAATTGTATATCATAAATTTTCTTTTTTTTTAGGTAATTGACTCAGCCGCACATGGGGGAAATTGCATTTGCTACTGGGAACATCCCAATACTTAACCCCATTGCTGTAGAGAAATGACACAACAGACAAAAAATCAAATCAAAACAAAAAATAAATCTGAGAATTGTTGGAAATAAGCTTTTCTCTGATTGTGCCACCATGCCAGGCCTGCCAGGGGGAATGGTTGCATTTCTGGCACATTCCTTCCATACTTTGCATCTTCATTGGAAGCTGACTGTTATCATGTCCTTTACCTCTTAGCTCCATTAGTCAACTAGCAGATCTAGTGAACTAAAATTGTTTGGTGTAAAAGGGACTGGTATATGGTGCCTTACAAACATCCTGCAACTCATACAGGGGATAGTATTGTACAGCAGATTGACACTCCATTTAGATATGAGTTTACTTTCAAAAGGCTTGAAGACAAACAGTCGTACGGTACATGTCCTTAATGATGAAAACACGATTAAACAAATGTAGTGATATGATGATGCAAACCCCAGCCCTTGTGTCCCAGTGTCAGACACAAGGACCAAAGTCATGGGGTTTAAACCTTAATATCATAGCACACGTTTAGTTACCTTTTCCTTTGTAATCACAGCAGAGCTACAACCTACCACAAGCACTGCTATTTTGTAAAGGTTACTTAAAGGAAAATCTCTTTTGCATTGAGCGTATCGAAAAGTAATTCTCATCTTTTAAATGTAGAACTCTTCATTATTCAAGGATAACAGATGACTCTTATGGAATTGAAGAACTTCAGTTTAATGGGCAGTCAGTGAGATAACTGCATAAAGTAGCTCACTCTACAGAAGAGGAGCAATGCATGCAGCAAGTAGCATGACTAGAATAAACACCTAACATTTTTAAAATCTTTCCCTTACAGATTCAGAATGCTGCTACTTTTTTTGTGTGTATTTCAACTCCTACTCTGAAATCTTGTTCTGCTTCTAAACTTTGTTTCTTTAACAAGGAAAAGCAATCTCTCCTCTGGGATCAGAGCCTTAATCTTCTCTTTTAAGCCATCCTATGAAACCTTATACCAAATCTTTCCAAAGTACTGCAGGTGTGAATTGAAGAGCTGGAAAAGTATTAATAAATCCTGCACAATTTAAAACAAAAGAGGATATGTATCCTATTTACCGTAGCTTAATAATATTAGACAGAGATGAGGCAGCCTGAAACTTCCATTTTGACTATGGGTAATTCCAGAAGGTGATTTGAAGTCAAAACATATTATAGAGCTATTCTCTTTCTCTTAACAGATTTGTGTGGTATGAGAAAAAGTGTAAAAATGAATGGGGAAAAGCATTCCTTTCTATAACATTTGGTGAATGAGGCAGAATGATAATATATCTAATTTACTTTGGAAGAAATACCTTTAGCTAATACCACATCAACTTTTTCCTTCACAAAATATTTTTCTCCAAAATTGATTTCAAAATATTGAGCAGCATTGAGCTTGGTCTACCATGGTCTACCAACAGATTTGCAGACATTTTGCTACCAAAAGTGGCTGGCCCCTTCAGATGCAAGGGGCTCTGCTATACATATCACATTCAACTGAGCAGGGACTTGCTGGGCTCCTATTTTTGTAGCCATGTGATCTGACTTCCAATTGGTCCTTAGCTGAGCTGGTTTCTGATTGGTGCAGATTGGTCAGGCTGGTTTCTGATTGGTGCTATATTCTTCAACCTACTACCTTTCAGTTACATTTGATTACAATCCCCATCATTCTCAGTCAGCATGACTACAAAAAATAGCTCAAGAATCTACAAAATGCAATTTGCTTTATTAAAAGGGGAAAAAAACATCGAGAAGATTGCATTCAGATACAGAGTTTTTCCCCAGAAAAATATCCAAGTGACACTATATCCAGGTTATCACTAATGAAATGCCCGAGTCCATAATAGAGGGCCATGTGGGAATCAGACTATTGTGGCATTGCAACACAAGTCCCATCCCTTTCCCACAGGTATCAGGATGTCAAATGCACATTGCAAAGAAGCACTGTGTGGTGCAATAGTGTAACACTGCTTTTTTCAGCCTGACATCACCCCGCCACCCTTGTAGAAACCATTACAATGAAGTTAAGAATGCAATAGTATCCACCGCTTTATTTAAATAAGTGAGAAACAATGACTTCCTTAGTACTTCAGGTTACTACTAATCTCTGTCAACCCAACCTACCTTGCAGGGAAACCAGAAAAGGGGGAAATTCTATGTATGCTGTTTTGAGCCCCTAAAGAAAAAACAAACAAACAATACATTTTATTATTATAATTATAATAGTTTGTAAATATTATAATATTTACAAATAATATATGATTTAGGAAGGAAATATTCATTGACTATCATACTTCTGCCTTTCAAATAGCTGTTGTGGTATAATTCATGGTCATTCAATTAAATTCTTTATCAGTCTAGTTTCCTTGGAAGGAAGATACAGATGTGAGGAAAAAAAACACTGAAACACTTAGTAAAAGCTGGGTCTTTTAAGAATAATGAGGGCAAAAGGGAAGTATCAAGATTAAATTCCAGTCAGAATGACTTTTACAAATATTTATGAAAAGAATGTATCAGAATAAAAAAAAACGAGGCTTCAAAAATGATGAGTGATAAAAAGGCAGATTCTCAATTCTCACTTTCTTTTTCTGATGTTACACGCATCCCAAATGGAATGAATTGTTATGTTCCTTCATTACCCATATTATGTTTTTGTTTCTTCTTTGAGCCTCTCCATGAATCTATGAAAGAATGCATTTCCTCTCCTTCAAATATAAAGAGAAAGGGATCCTATATAATCAGTTTTAGGGATGAACCTGTGGAAGAAATATACCTGTTCTGCCTGGTGATTAAACAAAGAATTCTCTAAAGGCATGTTTCTCAATATCAGCAACTTTATGATGGATGGAACATCTATTCCCAGAATTCCCAAGCGAGGATGGGGAATTCTGGGAATGAAGTTCTACGGATCTTCAAGTTGCTGAGGTTAAAAGGCGTTGCTATGGACACTTCTGATCAAGTCTCTTTTTAGAAGTATGTACTTTTTGTTTTTCAGGACAATACTCTACCTTATTAGGCTGTGCAATGACAACCAAATATGACCAGCACAATTACTCTTCTGACACAACTGCAAAACTATTCAGGAAATTGTAATTCATATTATGAAGTTGTTGGTTGTCCATATGCTTTATGAAAATGGAATATGAAATGGTGTGCCTACATAAGGAAATATCCTGTAATCAAGAATATATGTTCTTGCATTGTCCCAGGAATTACATTTGATCCAAGGGGGGGGGGGAATGTTTCTAAAATAATTCTTAGCCATGTGCATTACAAAGCCTCATGCATGACAATTATGACATTTTTAAGGAACTATTTAAGGTAAACACTGACCCCAAGATTCAGCTCAGATTATAATTTTGTGATTAATTCAGAGACCATCTAATTTGATTTGTGGCCAAATCCAAAATAAAAGTTAGATATCAAAAGTTTCAAAACTCCTTTTGTCAACACAACAGTTGATGAAGTTTAAGCAGACTTTGACATTTTTCAGAACAGAAGAGTTTTCCAAGGAAACATATCTTGCCAACTTTCTGAGGAATTTTGATCTTATTCTTCTCTGTACGCCGAAAAGGATGTTTGTATGGAGGAAATGAATTTTCAAAAATGCATTTGGAATAGAAAACAGCTAATGAAAGCAATCAGCTACCTTTGAGTCTATTCCTTCTAGCAAATAACTTTTGTTTGTAACCAGATCTCCTTTGTTTAGAACACAATTGCCTCTTTCCCTTGTTACCTTCTATACATTAAAAAATAATAATAATAGAGCAGCAAAGTCAGAAGCAAAGCATCCCCAATTCCTTTAGTTTATTTTTCTGCTGACATACTTGATGGCCACAGAGAGAAAATCTGGCTCTGTCAATGCTAGAATTGTTCTGTGGATGTGGTACTTTACTAAAGGCTCTTTTATTTATCCATGTAAGCAAAGAAAGCACAGCAGCTTAGCAAGAATTCATAGAGATCTACTTTCAGTTTAGAATAGGGCAACTTTGTAGAAACAAGTAATTAAAGTGTACAATGTCTGTAATCAATTGCACACAGGTTATCTTTGATTGCTCTTGCAGAGGACAAATTTCAGGCATGCCTTGTGAGTCAAGAGGGAACAACAAGAGAAGTTCCATTATTTTCCTTTGGAAAAAACTTTGCTGTGAAAACAAGGCCATTCTTACTGAAAATATCTCCAGTATTATTAAAAGGATTCAGACTTCAGATTCTATGATACGCTATCAAATGTGGCCTTGAAAATGCAAAGAATGAGTTACTTGAAAGGATAACATATCTTTCTATAGAAATTCCACACCTTTCATCCTGGCTGTGTGCTTGCTTATGTGCTGGTATACCTTTTGTCTTGAAGACTGACCTGCCTTTATCTGAATGACTGAAATCCCATGGCTTGTAAGAAAGTAAAGTAGCAACATGCATTAGAATATTGTTTGTGTGGTGAAACAGTACTTCATAATTTAGCCACAGCTTTTTAAACTGATTGCCAACATGGCCAATTAATATAATTTTATTTTATTCATTCTATTTAGGCACTGCCCAACTCCAAATGACTGGATGGTTCACAATATAATAATAATAATAATAATAATAATAATAATAATAATAATAATAATAATAATAATAATAATAATAATAATAATAATAATAATAATAATAATGACAAATACTGGAGAAGATAACAAAATACAAAGACCTACAAATAGAAATAGAAAGACTGTGGAAAAAGCAAGCAAGGGTAGTACCAATAGTAATAGGCATCTTGGGTGCAATCCCAAAACAACTGGAGCACCACTTGAACACCATTGGCATTGACAAATTCGCCATTAGTCAATTGCAAAAGGCAGCCTTACTAGGAACTGCTTCCATCCTGCGACGACGATATCTGTAATACCATCAAACATCCACATCTGCCTATCCCAGGTCCTTGGTAAGAACTTGATAGGTAGACAAAATGCCAAATCCAGTCTGAATATCTGGCTGACTGTGCGATGATCCATAATAAAGACAAAATACAACAAGAGTTCAAAATAAAATCAACAATACAAATAAGTGAAAACCAGATGAAGAAGAAGATTGTGGATCTGGCCAACAACAAAACTCACAGGATGTTCTGGTCTCCCCAGCCCAGCCATGGGAGAAAAAACAGGTCTTCAAGGCCCTCTGGAATGCTGTCATGATGGGAGTTCTCAGATCGGGGGTTTCATTCCAGACGGCAGGTGCTGCAACAGAGAAAGTGGTACGTCCTGGATCCCAAGATATGGCATTATATAATCAAAGGGTGCCAACCTGGTTCATATCAGCCAGGCAGACAACATAGGAGACAAACTATGAAAATAATAAGATGAAAATAATACAATAAAATGAATTTCTAAATTTGGGTCAGTGGTCTCTGAACAGCCACTTAGTTTATTTCTGCTTGGTAGGACTGATCCTACCGAAATCCATATTTTCTTTCAGACTCAATGATTAATATCAGCACAAATCTTTACCAAGAATAGACACCTTTTCTTTCAAGATCCTCTGCTGTTTTCACTTCAAAGTTAATCTTATTGTGCACAAATTTGCTGCTTAATAAAAATAACAAGGTAAGTTGAGAATCAATATAATATGGTCTATTGCTCATAATTGCTACTCAATAGGCAGATGGGAAAATTAAGGCATAATTTATTTAAATTTAAATTGATTTATATGGCCACCCATCTAACTAATGCATAATTAGGTAGCTGATAAAAAAAAATAAACATGCAATATAAATACAATGGATTTCAAAATCAACTGAAGCACAAAGTACCTACTGAATACCTGGTATACATAAAGTGTCAGTAAAATTCCAATTCCCATGCTGGGGCCAAGACTTTAAGGATTTTTGAAAGGTGAGAGAGTCCACGGCATGCCAGAAACTGGGTCGCACAAACAAATGAAGCTCGATCCATAGGATACAGGCAGCACACAAAACCATGCCCCCTCTGGTCTGCGGGAAAACCTCATTTCACGGAAATGCAGTGGAGTATGAGATGGAGTGGAGGTGCAGCACTATCACACCTGCAAAATTCTGTTATCACAAGCTCAATAAAATATAATTCTGATTTTCTTGTGGGGTTGATTTTCTAGTCTGGTCTATCTAGTGGGGTTTGACAACATTCTTATGGCTGTACTATTTGCAATATCAACCAAAATCTGAGGTGCATAAAGCATATGTCTTTATACCTACAAAACAAATTGATCTGTTACTTCATTGAAGTATTTCCTCCCCCCCCCCCAGAACCTCAACCACAACGAAGCTCTGGCCATCAACAAGAAGGGCTCCCCAAACTGAGTTGGAAGATTGAATGGCAGCAGAATTTAATTTGAAATGGAAGGAGTGGTAAGTTTAATGCTGAAGTCATATGACACAACAATTCTCATTTTCTTGTATTTTGCATAAATTCTAAATGTCTTTAGATAATGCAGTTAAGTAAGGAAGAAAAGTAGAGCCTATTATTAACTGACTGGCCTCCACTTAATGTCTAACATCTGAAACAACACATTTTTTGAATTCCCAGATGTGCATTAGCAGTCAATACTGGAAAAAAAGGACATTGTTTTTTTTTGTTTTTTTTAAAGTACAGGTGGTAGACTAAGATCTCAGGCTGAGCTTGGAGCTAATGCTTGTGTGGCTGAATACTGAACAGTTGGGGTGGTAAGAAATTTGTTTGCTTTGCATTTGGATAGGAATAGAATAGAACAGAACAGAACAGAACAGAATAGAACAGAATAGAACAGAACTTTGGAAGTCTTCTTGTCCGGTTCCTGCAGGAGAACCTATACCATTTCAGATTTCAAGGATTTTTGAAAGGTGAGAGAGTCAGTGGCAACCTAAATTCAGACTTTATGGTGTCCCAGAGGACAGGCACAGCTACAGAAAAGGCACACTTCCTGTATCCTGCTAGATAGCAATCC